>NW_022281247.1:0-12175 GCF_004355925.1 Anarrhichthys ocellatus | reverse complement strand
CGGCTGTACAGTAACAGTGGAAGTTAATATGAAGCCGTACAGTAACAGGGTTCAATGGAAAAATTGCACTACAAAAGGGAAAGCAACGTGTGCACTAGCTGGATGCTACTACCTACTAAAGCTCTTATTGATGTGTCAGTGGTATTAATGCCTGTCAACCAGAGTATATTTATAAATGTTTATTATTTTAAACAAACTATTGTCTCTCATTCGTTTGTGTCATTTAAGGTAGACTGTATGCTTTGAATTCTCATTGGTAGTTTAAATACTACATTTTCATGTACGTATACACCGAGATTTCACAAAATGTTTGGTCATGGAAATTTGGTTTAAAGTCATGGAAATCCATTGGTCAAAATGTGTATGAACCCTGAGTACTGTTAAAATAAAAGTGCGCAATACACTACTTTTGAATTCATTATTGAACTTTGCGCATAACAATGCGATTAATCGCAAAAAAATAATGCGATTTAAAAATATTAATCGTTGCCCAGCACTACATTTAATATAACTAGCAGGTCAGTGGAAATGCAGCTTAGCAAATGGAACAAAGCTACATTCTGTGATTTGGGACCAGCGGTGGGATACGTACACGTCATTCTTTTAAAACACGCTCTATTTTCATGCTCTTTTTTTGGCTTTCTGGTAGCTTATTTACATGCAAAGTAAATTCAAGGATTCAAGGATCATTTGTTGTCATTATGCAACACAGGGGTGCACAACAATATTTTGCTACACAAGAAAAACATGAAACATAGTCCTGCAGGTCTGGCTGGTTGGTCGGCCGTGGGCGGTGATCGCCTCAAGGGCTGCAGCACTTCCTCCTTCCAACGCGTCCTCTTCCAATGCTGATGAAGTAATTCTGTCCTTTGCAATTAGTGCTCCAACAATGTCACTGTGTCCTTGCTCCCGCAGGCTGGTCCTGTGGTGTGTGGATGGATGAATGGTGACATGTAGTGTTCAAGAGCTTTGAGTGGTCGGAAGACTAGAAAAGAGAAATACAAGTACAGTCCATGTACCATTTATCTCTGACATTATCCTAAGACAAGTCGGCCACAGTGGTAGAAACCACATGTGAGCAAGGCTGAGCCAGAGATATAGGATTACTGGCACCAGTGTAGCTATGAGAAAGATCTTGTCATGTTGACTGACACACGGAGCCCCAGGCAGACAGACAGGGTATCTCCAGACAAAGCACCATTTACCTTAGTGAGAGTAGACTGTAGAAAGCTGAAAAGATATCGAGTTGCATTCACAATGAGAGCTGCACATATTGAGGTAGCAACTGATTCATTCATCAATGCCTTACACTGCTTCATAACAAGATGAGAACAAGTCAAAGAACTCTGCTTGTATAATGGTAACAGCTTTATTGGCAGTTAAGAAGCTCTATGGACTACCAGAATCCTCCTTAGATCCATAAGGAGCTCCTGCAGAGAAGTATTAAGCGAACATTTAATCCTCCACGAAGCCATCATGGATGAGCATGGAAGAGACTACTAATCCATTGGAGGACTTCAACTGTACCTTTAAGGGTACAAACTGATGAGGAAGGTCTCCACACACTAATCTGTGAGGTAGACATGTTGGTACTATCCTGTCATTGTAAGTGTTCGTTGTAAAAAGGCATCCTCAGATCCTGCTGACCTGGAGGCTGTGACTCCCTACGTCCTGCTCCTCAAAGGTTTCTTTCAGAAAGCAGATTTGTATAGCGTCCCTTGATGGGACAGTGTATAGGTCTGATTTGTTCTGGAAAATATGGACAAAGGAGTACTTGCCTCAGCTACAATAATGTCAGAAGTGAACCAGAGTCGAGCACAATTTGGTTGCTGGAGACATCCTAATCATCATGGACCAGTCAGCACGCGGTACCTCTGGATCATGGAGAGAGTTATTCTATCTGCTCCAGATAGGAGAGGACTAGGATCAGGATCAGGACCAGGATCAGGAGCAGGATCAGGACCAGGATCAGGACCAGGACCAGCTGAATGGACAGGCCTGTCATGAAGAGCCTGATGGATACTCCTTGACACAACCTGTTTTGACATGACATGTCAAATATAATCACAATGCATTCAAAATAATACAAAAACCCAATGGAAATAAATACCCATATGAGATTCTAAACATGATGACAATACAACAGATAAGACATGTTGGAAATATGTGCGCTAACATTAATTAGAATAGCTATTCTGAAAAGATAAGTTTTGAGCAGTGATTCAAAAGATTCTCCAGCCTCAGAGCAGCAACTGAGCAATATACCTAAGTGTGTAGAGAAATAAATGACGTGTCCTTCCCTTTGTCCTAGTCCCTGTAGACACCAATCTCATTGTCGTGGTCCAGGCCAAAGAGGATGCCTACATCCCTCGAACAGGGGTCCTCAGTCTGCAAGAGATCTGGCCAGGATGTGAAGTGAGATATCTGAATGGAGGACACATCAGTGCATACCTGTTTAAACAGAACGTCTTCAGGTAAACTCCCAACTCAAAGGGTATCAAGAGAAATGTGTGCTCAGGTATCAGCTGTGTGAGGTATATCTAGTTAAACAGTGCGGACAAGAAAACTCTGTAAGTATTTAGCTGAGGACACACTTTGAATTTGACTCGCTTGTAGTATTACTTCCCGTGTTGAAGTACTGCTATTGGTAAGTAAAAGTCGGTACACCTGTAACCTGTAAAGCCCTGTCACACTTTCATCGCTCCTTTCTCTTCCTAGTAGCAACAAGTCATGTGATGGAGTGAAGTCCAGAGTCACATCAATCTAATGACTTTAGACTCAAAAACAAGACTTTCAACTCTGCTTTGCCTTCACCACCAGGGACTCTACACTTGGCCTTATGGCAGGGAATGACTTGATATCCTCCAAAGCCAGAGGATGAAATCATTTTAAAGAAAGCCAATGACTTTGCAGAAGCAGGAGGAAAGATGCCTTTATTAGAGTAGAGCAACATAATGCATCTCAGATTATCGCAGTTAAACATTAAACACACAGGCAGCAGGCCTGACCTGCATATTTAGAAGACAGACGTCCCTGGTGGCAGGCTACACCAGCTGTAGATAATTAGCATTATGAATTCATTAATTGATGTGCTCTCTGCAAGCGGGTGTCTGTACGCACTAGGGGTGTCCCTGAGTAAGGATTGACATAGTGAGATCTGATTGGTCAGGTCTTGCCAGGAGTCGACTGATCGTCCAATCATGTCTTTTTTTGTCATTGCCTGTTGCTTCATGTACGTTCTTGACTGGACTCACTGCGACCGTTGGACTGTGAGATTGGCAGTGGAATCGGACTCCTTAGATCGTATGGAATAGTCGACTATTCTGGATCACCCGTAGTACACACACCACCCTGTAACGTCACTCTACTGTCATGTGTTTTTGTAGTTCAACAAGAAGCACAGCGATGAGTCTTTTCTCCACAAACTCTTTGCCAGGAAGTCTGTGCGCTCCAAGATCGGATCGCATTGGGATCCGATCAGCCAGACCACATGCTGAGGTGGCCTGGCTTGCATTGAGTTCAGATCTCAGTGAGGTGTGGACAGCATGTGGGCACAGTCTGGAAAATGTATCAAACGTAGGCCTCATCATGTTCCCCCCCCAAAGAACGGAGTCCAGCGTAGACCTCGTGCCTGAGTCCTGCTGTCACTGCTGATAAAAACATAACATTTCCTGATTGTGCTGCTTAAAGAAAAATGCTTTTAAAATAACAAGATGTGAGGGAGAATTTATAGGAATGTGTTCATCACAGAGTTAGCGGAGCTAGCTTTGCTACTCTTTAATGACACAAGTCTACAGCAGGGAGCAAGAGTATGCACACAAATAACAGGGGACTTTTATTGTGAAGAATTTATGGGAACAAGTGCGTATCCACTGTTTTACAACCGCCTGAAATACTGTATATATCCCATCAGCATGCGATCAGGCAGGTGACATTAAAGTGTCACATGTGGACATATATGCAGATGCAGCTGATCACAGAGGTCACATTGCAAAGACAAGTGTACCACATAGCTGCTTCTTCAGATCATATCAATATTCTAATCCTATCACTTTAATAGTTCTCAATCAGGACCTCTTGTATCTAGAGCAGGTAGCTTGTGAAGAATAAGATGAACAAATTTACACATCCCTCGTCTACCTTCATTTACCAGAACAAGTGTGGAGTTCTTGTTGCATGGAAAAACCAGTCCAACCCCAGACTGTGTTTCACTTCATTTCTACTAGTGCTGGGCAACGAATACAATTTTGAATCGCGATTAATCGCATTGTTATGCACAAAGTTCAATAATGAATTCAAAAGTAGTGTATTGCTCACTTTTATTTTAAAGTACTGCTATATGAACAAAAGGGCAATAACATTTGGTTTGCAAACACTTTAAAAACATCAGGTTCTTGTTAATAGCAGTATTCCCTTTACACAGTAGCAGTTATAGTTATAAAGATTCTGATCATTGATATTCAGCCGGTGGTCACAACTTTATCTTCATGTGTATAAGAGATGCAATTTAAATATACTTCTTGAAAACTGCAAACCTATCTACGTCATGTTTTTATGTTTCTTAAATTCTCAGTAGCGATAACTAAATGATGCTTATTATACATATTACAAACAAAACACTTTAAAAACTCGACAATATGTATTTTAATATTGTCACTGTTGTAAATTGTTTGATTGCATGATTTACTTTTATTGTGAAGAGCATGAACACGGAAGAGCTTTTACTTTGAAGAGACAGGAAGTAGAATGGTACGTGTTGTTGACGCTAACAATGTTGATGCGTAGAAAACCACATGTCGGGTGCAAGAGCGCGTTGTGTTCACTGTAACACTGCAGTTCAGACAGTAAAGTGTTCCGTTCATACAAGACTGTCTTGGTCCTCACGAGAAGCTCCACTTCACAACAGTCACGTTTGATCCTGTAACGAGACGATCGCGATCGCGCTCGCCTGTGAGTGTGTGTGTGTGTGTGTGTGTGTGTTTGTGAGACGAGAGTGAATGACGGTGACGGAGGCCAAATCCCAATGTCCCCCCTTACGGACTCACGGAATTTGAGGCGCGCTCCCGCGATGTCCGTGAGGGTTTAGGGATGTCTCGCTGTCAAATCGTCAAGTGTTTGAGTCTCTAGCAGACATTTTGAGCCCTTTATGAACCCTTTCCGTAAGTCAGCATAGGATGCTGACTTAGCCTAATGGAATTACCCACAAATCATTGCAATGTGACGTTAAACACGGGGTAACCAGTGGACGCATGGAGACGTAAAAAAAAAGGTAAACAAAGAGGACGGCTCACGTGTGTTCAGTCTAAAGTAATACATTTACTCAGAAACATTAAGGGTTAAAGATGGAACAAAAAATAAACATGAAATCAGAAGATATTTATTTATTTATTCATCAAATATTTGATTTTGTCATTGAAGCTGTTTTGACAACGAGTAAATGGATGATATGAAGTTACCTCTCATCTAGTGAGGAAAGAGCCTGGAAGACGTTCAAATCAGGGAGTACAATGTATACAATAAATACACACAATTATACATCATATGTATTGTTGTTTTCATGGTAACGTGATATGTTGCAGCAAAGTGCTGTCCCATTCCTATTTACACCATCTCAAGCCCTCACAGTCTCTCACACTCACCCACTTAGGTGATGTCAGTAAGTCCTTGAGGGTTCAGGGTTTGAGGGTTTAGGGGGGGACATTAGGATTTGGCCGGAGTGTAGGAGGGCTTCCGGACCCAGGGGGGAAGAAGGAAGTGACGCCAAACAAACACAGCTGTTCACTGCTTGCTGCCTGGTTCTTGTGTTAAAAATGTCGCTTAATAATACAAAAAAAAAAACTGCGTTAACGCGCGATAATATAATTGTCGGCGTTAATGAATTAACACGTTAACTTGCACAGCACTCATTTTTACATGATCTTGTCTTTGTCATGCCACATTTTGCTGTGTCATTGCTTGATAATTGATGATCTGTTTTCCTTCCAGACGGGCCATATATGATACATTCGACAGATTCTGCCTGAAGTATCCCGACCTGCACTAGCCATGGCCGGCTGAAGCCTTCCTCCCGGGAACAGCACCAGGATCAGTGGCTGGACATTCCTGTCCCCAAACCAAAAGCTTTGCTTTCTAATCATTTATATCAGATAATTATAGAAAATGACTAAAACTAAAGATATCAAAAATAGTTGTGGAATATTTGCACCAGTGTGTGTGTGGTTGTTAAACTAACACTCAGGCCTTTAGTTTGACTTTAGTAAGTGGACTTTAACCCTGTGGCAGTGCACATTCTCCGGTGTTGTCAATGTTTTACCTGGAGAAATGTGGATAGGACACACAGACACACCCTGTAATATTGTATTAAAATGACCAACATGTACACAAGGGAGTCACAGCAAACAATGCAGCTTGTCATTTGATCTGATAGATATCAGCCTCACTGTTTACAGTTCACTCTCCTCAGTGGTCAGCTACTGCTAACTGGTACCCAACATTTCACTATAAGTGTGACAGGCTTTATTTCTGTTTTGGGAGCAGCACAAGGACCTGTAAACGGAACTTGACTTATCACCTTATTAGGTTTTTAAACTTTAAGCGTTCTTTTTACCAACTCCTGAGAAAAATATAGCATAGCATACCAGTGGTTCTTCTGATGTATTTTAAATAAAAGTCACTAGAGACCTGAGATATGTAAGAGAGTTCTATTTTATTCCCAGAATGCTAGACAGAAGAGATGATGAATAATGTTGTATTTCCCTGTGTGGCCTCATGATGGTGCTGATGTCTCACTGTTACTATGAATAAAAACAGTGATGAAAAAACTTAGTTTAAGTTGGCTCAATGTTGGTTCCTGGTTCCTACATTGTTTACTATCCTCATGGCTCTTTCTTATGGTATGCCTAATGAGTGCTATGTGCTTCTGTAGTTCAACAAGAAGCAGAGTGATGAGTCTTTTCCCCAGAAACGACCTCACGACCAGTGAACGATCCAGACTGTTCCTTGTATTTCCCAGAGCTGCAACGCACCTTGGCAACATTGCTCTCACATATCTTATATAAGATTTCCAGCAGATCACAAAGATGTGTTTTTATATACTCTGCCTATATTAACATGGTCTAACATCAGTTGTTTGTAAGTGTTTATCTTACAATTTTCAAGCAGCTTAGATTTGGTTTTTTTTCGAATTTAATTTATATCAAACAACCCTTTTCATTGAATCATTTCCAAAGCTATCACCTCCAAATGCTGCTGCAAATTCTCCCCAGAACAAAACATATTAGTGTTGTCTGTACATAAACCAAATTCCAGTTTCTTTGATAATCTGCATTTATTATTTATGTACAAAAAGAACAATTTTGGGCCTAATACTTAAATAGCTTCTCAACCAATTCAACGCAATCCCTCTGATAGCAATTTATCAAGGGTGATCAATGGTATTAAAAGTTTTATTTTTATATCTATATATACTCCAAATGCATACTTATTTGTCTATACGATTAGCGATTTCTTCTATTAATTTATTTAGCAGCAAACATGTCGATCTGTTTGATCTGAATCAGGCGGCAACCTCTGGTTCTGAAAAGAGAAGCTAAAGCAGAAGTTCCTTAAACTTACATTCTTTCTAATGGTCTTCAGGGGGCGACTCCTCTGGTTGTAAGAAGAAGTCTGATTGTACAAAAGTCAGAAGTCATCAGACGGTCTGATGTCCGTAGTGAGGTTATTCCAGAGGAAGTGGGTACGATAGGAAAAGACATCCTTCTGTCAGTAATTTGTGATTTCCCTCCCCAAATCCATTGGTTCAGAATGTTAAAATTAAATTATGAATCATTCCAGTTGGTACACGTTTGGAAAAAGCTATTCACCTTTGTTTACAGCTGCAAAATACTCAAGTACTGTACTTAAGTACAGTTTTGAAGTTCTTGTACTTGACTTGAGTTTTGTATACTTCTACTCCACAACATCAAATAAGGACTCCACTACATGTATTTGACAGCAGGTTTATTGCATATCATCCATACAAAATATAAATCAACAAATACATTCTAACATATTACTATAGGTAAAACCGCCCTGCAGTATACAAAGTAATTAAATGTAATCAATTGTTTACCAGCTGCAACATTAAAGTGACATAAAAGCACAAATAAAATATTCCAGTAATATTAACCTATATTATTCTGAAAAGTATTATACCCAGATATATAACCGTATTTTGCAGGGTTTCGATTTAACTGGTTTCAAGTCCTTTATTTTGTAGCTTGTTTACATGTGTGAGGTGGAGCCGGATATGACGTCAGCTCTTCTGTGTACACCAGCTGATCGGAGCAAAAAAGCAGATCCGTCATTACTGTCATTTTCTAATGTTGTGATATCTGGGCCACAGCAGCAGTCCGGCTTCTCACGCGCAACTGACGTTCAGCGGGAAACTGCAGCGCGTGCAGCAGACACTGGAGCTTGGCGAGGCCTGTTTGTTTTGGTTGATAGCAAGGCCTACCTGCGATGCTAAGCTAGTTAGCTAGCTGTCACCGTTTGAAGGATTCATGAACGTAAATTACTGGTGACGGAAGCTAACGGTCAGGGAATACCTTCACAGCGACACTCGAACAAACGCTGCAGGTGTGACAAATATGTTATAGCAAACTAATAACGTTATCTGTCGTGAATGGGTAACGTTAACGCTGGAAGGTGATTGGAAGCCTATGTAGCCTGTCCGGTTTCCACACACACTCTATGACAGAGACATCGTTTGGTGTCAGCAGCGCTCTCGTCCAGCTGTAAGATGTGGTTGAAGCTCTTCTTCTTGCTCTTGTACTTCATAGTGTTGTTTATGCTAGCGAGGATTTTTGAGGCGGTAGTCTGGTATGAGACCGGGATGTTCGCCACTCAGCTGGTGGATCCAGTTACTCTCAGTTATAAGAAGCTGAAGACCATCCTGGAGTGTCGAGGGCTGGGATACTCCGGACTGGCTGAGAAGAAGGACGTCAGTGAGCTGGTCGAGAAATCAGGTAAAGATCGACTTCAGTCAGGGCCACAATTGGCTGGGGCCGAGTGTCTGCGTAGAGAAAAATATACATCAGCTGATATATCCGATTTTCAAACTCTAACATATTACATTTGGGCAAAGACATGGGAGTGATAGTGAAGAGGACTGTTTCTATACGCTGTGTTGGAGCTTGTAAGTGAAGAATACAACGTGACTAACAGCCGACAGCTTTGCAGCTGGACTATGCCATAGTGGGATAAGAAGAGGGGGAAATAATCAGAAAATATTGCGATGTACAGCAGAAATATGTTCTCATAAGTTAGAGAACATTTCCACCTGATACCAAGTAATGACTCAATACATTATTGATAAAGGACTTTGATCGGTTCAGGGACAAAACAACTTGATGTTTACCAAACACCTTCATACCTCCTTTCTCCTGATTGGTCAGCGTTGTTTGTCTGAAGTCTTATTTGTGTCTCTAAAGTTATGTGCTTTGTAAATTGTGCTGACGATGGTCCTTTGACGGGAACCTGGAATTGATCCTTTGGTCTGTTTCCAGACTTTAAAATATCCTCTCCTGACATGTTCTAAGACACAGAAACAATTCCCACATTCTCCTCCTCATTGAAATATCCAGAACCTGTGAGTATGCAAATGTGACATAAGATGTCTCCTACTTCACTGAAAAGTCCTCTTCAGTGTATGTATGGGCTTCTAGCTTCCACATCACTCGTATGTATGTTGCATACTGGACTAGGATTGGCTCCAGACTAGTAGTGGTGTTATATATTCTGCTGGTACATCCAGATGTCTGACTGAGATTTAAGATGAGCAGAACACCTTTAGTTCATCAATGTGATGACAAACGGCACACGTATGTCTGCGACGTGGAGGTGGATGAATGACTAGTTGGGTCGTGGACCGGGCGTTGTCAATAACTGGTTAACATCTCTACCTGCTGTACTGTGGGGACTTAATGATACCTGTCATTATGGATATTATTCAATACTTACCTGTAGTTTTCAATGAGATTAAATCAAATGTTGAGCAAATTGTATATATAGAGGTCAACATACTTATTATTATTATTATTATTATTATTATTACCTACCACTAGAGTTTGTGGTACTTGGAATCAAGGACGAAATGAATGTATTGGCTAACAGGAGGATACGTCCTGAGTGCTTTTTAATGGTGGTTCTCTCTTGTTCCCCCACAGGAGAGTTGACTCAGGGCGAGCTGTACTCAGCCATCAAGAAAGAGAGAGAGCAGACGGAGGCAGGAGATGCCAGCACCACACACTTCAGTGGAGAGATGCACTTCTATGAATTAGTGGAGGACACTAAAGACGGGATATGGCTGGTTCAGGTAAAGACACTTACGAACACTATATTAAAACAATATAGTGCTGTTGCCTAATTAAGTGGACATGACAATGATTGTGCTGCATACAGCAGGAATATCACACTGTCTCTAATCACACACTCTTAATCCGTCAACGTTCATCTTGTGCATGTGTCTCTCGTAAGTTCCCAAGCTTTATGGAATTGCAACACTCCACTACTGCAGGTGTGAATGTCCAAACATATTGCAATGGGAACGCTGTGAGCCAGGTTGACATGGTGACAGGAAGTCAGCCAGTCACAATTTCTTTAGCACTGCTTACACACACATCACAGATTGTATAATTTACACAAGAAATAGTGTAGTGATTGGAGCAGTCCTGAGCCGTGAGTGTGTTGATCAGGCACATCCTCTATCAGTGCATGTCGCCAGTCACAGGCTGTATTCCATTTTCTGGAGGGCAGCACAGATAAAATTTCTCTGAAGTCATTTCTTGACATTTAATGAGTGCTGGGCAAGTTAACGCATTCATTAATTAACGCCGACAATTATATTATCGCGCGTTAACGCAGTTTTGTTTATTTTTATTATTAAGCTACATTTTTAACACAAGAAACAGGCAGCAAGCAGTGAACAGCTGTGTTTGTGTGGCGTCACTTCCTTCTTCCCCCCGGGTCCAGAACCCCTCCTACACTCCGTCACCGTCGTACAGTCTTGTCTCTCTCTCACACACACACACAGGCGAGCGCGATCGTCTCGTTACAGGATCAAACGTGACTGTTGTGAAGTGGAGCTTCTCGTGAGGACCAAGACATGTCTTGTATGAACGGAACACTTTACTGTCTGAACTGCAGTATTGCAGTGTTACAGTGAACACAACGCGCTCTTGCACCCGACATGTGGTTTTCTACGTATCAGCAACATTGTTAGCGTCAAGAACACGTACCATTCTACTTCCTGTCTCTTCAAACTAAAATCACTTCCGTTTTCATGCTCTTCACAATAAAAGTTAATCATACAATCAAACAACAGTGACAATATTGAAATGCATATTATCGAGTTTTTAAAGTGTTTTTGTTTGTAATATGTATAATAAGCATAATTTAGTTATCGCTACTGAGAATTTAACAAACAAAACAAAAGAAGTAGATATGTTTGCAGTTTTTTAGGTGTATATTTCAAATATCATCTCTTACACACATGAAAATAAAGTTATGAACACCGGCTGAATATCTATAATCAGAATCATTATAACTGTATTATAACTGCTACTGTGTAAAGGGAATACTGCTGTTAACAAGAACCTGATGTGTTTAAAGTGTTTGCAAACCAAATGTTATTGCCCCTTTGTTCATATAGCAGTACTCAGGGTTCGTACGGTCATGGAAAAGTCATGGAATTTTAAAATGGTTATTGGAAAAAAATAAAATCCCAAAAGTCATGGAAATTTGTTATATTCATATTTTCATGTCGTTCATTTACGCTGAGTTGCCAGCCAGCGTTTCTCAGATTGGAGTGAGACGAGGAGAAAAGGTGATGTCGTGATCTTCGCAATAAAACATCTTTGATGTGTCGAGTCTTGGCCAATCAGCGTTCAGATGTCTACAGCGTCTTCATTTCCCTCCCTAAAGTTTAAGTTCCGTTATGTACCGTTACCGTTCAGACTTGCTGGGTTAAGTTAACGTCCACTGCATGCGGAACTTTGTCGACTGTTAACGTTCATCATTATCGCGATTTAGAAGGAAAAAACATAACGTGATGAAACATGCAGGTCAAAGAGCTTCAGGGAGAGGAGGCAGTAGCGCAGCTTGACGCAGGGCTGAGCTGTGAGTGGAGCTGGGCCTG
>NW_022281246.1:0-12182 GCF_004355925.1 Anarrhichthys ocellatus | reverse complement strand
TACAAGTACGTATATATATATGCATGTACATATATATATATATATATATCTCTATGTATATATATATATACATATACGTATATATATATGCATGTACATATATATATATATATGCATGTATATATATATATATGTTCTCTGTGTTGCAGGCTAGAGGAGTTGTTCCTGTGCCTTAACGAGTACAGCGGTGTGAGTGCCTCCAGCGTGGCGTGCCCCACCTTGCGTCTGCTCCACATCACTGACAACAGCCTCCAGGACTGGGCCGAGGTGCGGAAGCTGGGCCCCATGTTCCCCGGCCTGGACACGCTGTTCATGGCCAACAACAAGCTGGCCTCCATCCAGGACAACGAGGACGTCCTGCGGAGGCTCTTCCCCAAACTACGCAGCATCAGCCTGAGCAACTCAGGTCGGTACATCGCTGCGTCCGCTTGTGGTATAAGACACGGCAGTTTAACGGCTACACCCACACGACTACGCTGACATTATATTCATTTCTATGAACTTTTTATTTTTATTTTTTATTTTTTTAACTAAATAGAACAGTCCCTGAAATACGACCTCAAAAAACAAGGCACATGATCAAAACAATTGCAGAAATAATAGTACTAAGAGTTTAGCTTGTAACGAATACACATCTAATATACACCTACATGCATTTATACACACATATATATATATATATATATATATATATATATATATATATATATATATGTGTGTGTGTATATACATAAATATCTACCTACAAGTACAGCATACCCATACATATACCTTCCTACAAGTACACACTTTTACGCATGTTGTCAAAAAATAATATTATTAGGAGGGGGGGGGGGTGTAATAATATACAGTATACAGCAGAGGTCTTCAACAGGGGGTCCGGAATTTTTTGTTGATTAGACTCTTTAAAAAAAATGTTTATTTTTTATTTTTTTTCCCAAACATGAGTCTGTCCATTATTTTAAAAGTTCAGTATTGTATGCAAGATAACAGGTATCTTTATGCATGGCAGTGGCACTAATAGGCCATCACTCATTTTTTGTTTCCACATTTATGTTTAAAATAAAAACGTCTATTTGAATAGCTTGTATGCATGATTATCATGCAATTGACAGACAATGTTGATATTGGCATTGGTATCAGCTGACAAGGTGTGTTTATAAATGGCAGTGGCACGGCCTCCCTACTCACTGTACCTTGCACATGTTTAAAATAAAAACATGAATATATGAACCTGTGTATTATTTGAATAGCTTAGTATTGAATGCACAATAAAGAGGTATGTTTATACATGGTACTAGGCCCATTTAATATAAAATACAATATACAGTTGTGTGAAAAAGTGTTTGCCCCTTCCTGATTTCTTATTTTTTTGCATGTTTGTCACACTTAAATGTTTCAGATCATCAAACAAATTTAAATATTAGACAAAGATAACACAAGTAAACACAAAATGCAGTTTTTAAATGAAGGTTTTTATTATTAAGGGGGAAAAAAAATCCAAACCTACACCCTGCCCTGTGTGAAAAAGTGATTGCCCCCTAAACCTAATAACTGGTTGGGCCACCCTTAGCAGCAACAACTGCAATCAAGCGTTTGTGATAACTGGCAATGAGTCTTTTTCAGCGCTGTAGAGGAATTTTGGCCCACTCATCTTTGCAGAATTGTTGTAATTCAGCCACATTGGAGGGTTTTCGAGCATGAACCGCCTTTTTAAGGTCATGCCACAGCATCTCAATCGGATTCAGGTCGGGACTTTGACTAGGCCACTCCAAAGTCTCCATTTTGTTTTTCTTAAGCCATTCAGAGGTGGACTTGCTGGTGTGTTTTGGATCATTGTCCTGCTGCAGAACCCAAGTGCGCTTCAGCTTGAGGTCACGAACAGATGGCCGGACATTGTCCTTCAGGATTTTTTGGTAGACAGCAGAATTCATGGTTCCATTTACCACAGCAAGTCTTCCAGGTCCTGAAGCAGCAAAACAGCCCCAGACCATCACACTACCACCACCATATTTTACTGTTGGTATGATGTTCCTGAAATGCTGTGTTACTTTTACGCCAGAGGTAATGGGACATACACCTTCCAAAAAGTTCAACTTTTGTCTCGTCAGTCCACAGAGTATTTTCCCAAAAGTCTTGGGGATCATCAAGATGTTTTCTGGCAAAACTGAGACGAGCCTTTATGTTCTTTTTGCTCAGCAGTGGTTTTCGTCTTGGAACTCTGCCATGCAGGCCATTTTTGCCCAGTCTCTTTCTTATGGTGGAGTCATGAACACTGACCTTAATTGAGGCAAGTGAGGTCTGCAGTTCTTTGGATGTTTGTTGTTCTGGGGTCTTTTGTGACCTCTTGGATGAGTCGTCGCTGCGCTCTTGGGGTAATTTTGGTCGGCTGGCCACTCCTGGGAAGGTTCACCACTGTTCCATGTTTTCGCCATTTGTGGATAATGGCTCTCACTGTGGTTCGCTGGAGTCCCAAAGCTTTAGAAATGGCTTTGTAACCTTTTCCAGACTGATAGATCTCAATTACTTTGTTTCTCATTTGTTCCTGAATTTCTTTGGATCGCAGCATGATGTCTAGCTTTTGAGGATCTTTTGGTCTACCTCACTTTGTCAGGCAGGTCCTATTTAAGTGATTTCTTGATTGAGAACAGGTGTGACAGTAATCATGCCTGGGTGTGGCTAGAGAAATTGAACTCAGCTTTCCAAAGATGTGATAAACCACAGCTAATTTATGTATTAACAGGGGGGAGTAATCACTTTTTCACACAGGGCCATGTAGGTTTGGATTTTTTTTCCCCCTTAATAATAAAAACCTTCATTTAAAAACTGCATTTTGTGTTTACTTGTGTTATCTTTGTCTAATATTTAAATTTGTTTGATGATCTGAAACATTTAAGTGTGACAAACATGCAAAAAAATAAGAAATCAGGAAGGGGGCAAACACTTTTTCACATAACTGCATATAGTCGGGGGTCCCTGCTCCATCTCTCTATCAGTTTGGTGGTCCTTGCCCTGAAAAATGTTGAAGACCCCTGGTATACAGTGTATATAGATATATATATATATATATATATATATATATATATATATATATATATATATATATATATACTGTATATATACGTATATACATATATATATATATATATACTGTATATATACGTATATACATATATATACATAAACATACAATAATAAAAATAAAATAGAGTTTAATTAATTAATTAATGGAAACAAAATTAAATAATATATACTATATAAATCAATAAAATAAATAAAATAAAATAAATAAAATAAAATAAAATAAATAAATGGAAATAAATGGAAATAAAATACCCCCCCGGTTTTAAACGTATCGGTGTGGATGATGGTTTGATTCTAGGAGGAAGAATTGCTTCAGTACCTTTCAGTACAGTATGACTTCATGTGACAGCTGATAGAATTAGCAGCAGCTAACGTGCCGCCGTGTCCTGAGAGCTCGGTGTTATCTGTGGAGCATCGCCACAGATTCCTCTTTGCGTCGGCTTGTATCTCAGCAGTGGTTTGTGGTTTCAGCGGCGGATCTATTTTTAGATCTCTGTGAAGAAAACAATAAGTCTGCTTCGCCTGAGGAACAGAAAAACATCAAACGTTTGTTTCAGTTTCAGACAAAAACTAATTCTGCTGACATGCAAAATCATTTCAATGCTCTGAAGTCAGTAAACCAGTCAAAGTTCTAAATGTTATACTTTTACTTTAGCGTTATATATTGTGTTTTTCTTCATAAAAACACAAAATTCTAATGATTAGGAAATAATAGATTGCATTTTTATTGATTAAAATAAATCTCATCATTATTATTTTTAATGCTGTATTGTAATGTGCTTAAATGTGTGTGTGAGACGACGCGGAGCTGAGAATAGATGCTACATTAGAATGAGCTATATCAGAACTGGAGGGTATATTCAACATAATGTGAAGTTTTTGTGTTATTCTATTATTTCATGGCCAGCATAGTCAGAACTCAGCTTAGCTGCACATGAAACGTGACTTCTTGTGTTGTCAGGTCTGAACCGATGGGACGACATCGAGAAGCTCAACTTCTTCCCCAGGCTGGAGGAGGTGCGGCTGCATGGCATTCCTCTACTGCAGAGCTACACCAACGCAGAGCGACGCAGCCTTGTGATAGCACAGTGAGTCCTCACAGAGACAGATACTTTATCACATCAGAGAGAGGATGTGATAAAGGTGCTGGATAAATAAAACTTTGATTGATTGATAGATGAACAGTATTTGTTCCCCTCAGGCTCCCTGTGATATCTCAGCTAAACGGCAGCGTTGTGAGTGATTATGAGAGAGAGGACGCTGAGAGGTTCTTCATCCGGTACTACGTGGACTACCCCGAGGAGGAGCTGCCTTACAGGTACCCACAACATCTGGATCTGGTTTGGTGTAAGATGTCAGCCTTCTCTCCTATATAATATAACCAGATTTCACTCGCTTTTGGTTCCCAAAGCGCCAAAAAAACAAACGTTTGAAAGACCTTGTTTGTGTGAGGTTTCATAGGAACTATTTTCTTCCTGCCGAACGACACCCACCAACCGTATCACCGCGCTGAAGGAAGCGTGAATCTTATCACAGACGAGAGCCGAGATTTGACCGTTACCTATAGTTCCCTTATATTAGAGAGAAGGCCGATATCTCCAATACTCGGCAGCTCACTTCAAATGAATCTAGACTCCCTACATCACACTACATGTGAGAGGAACGACATGTGAACTGTCCCTTTAACACTCAACACACCTGCTCTTGTCCTCCTCAGGTACCACTCTCTGGTCACCAAGTACGGGAAGCTGGAGCCGCTCGCTGAAATTGACCTCCGACCTCGCTACCGGGCCATGGTGGAGGTTCACTGTGAGGACAAAGTGGAACAGGTGTGTTTAGCTTTTCATGAACGTAGAATGGCTCGACGACGAAGAGTATATTTAAATATGTGTTTGATACATAAATGTTCAATTGGTTCAGTGGCTCATGAGTCCAATCTATCAAACACGTTCCCTCAAAGATTCCACATCTGTATTCAGTCCGATGTACAAACCCTCTCCCGTCTCAAGACCATCTGTCACAAGTCACAGAGTTTTTAGTCACAGACTACACCATTTTGCAAAGACTGAAGCCGAGACTAAAAGAAACTTCAGATAATATTAAACAAGATGAGAAAAAGACTGACTGGATCTCAGGAGCACGCCACAACTCCAGTAAATCTATTATTATTAAGACTGGCAAGAGATTTAAAACAATATGTTTGCAACAATTCTACGTGCAGAATTAAAACATTCCCGGCTTTGACTTGTCATATTTATTCCGAGTGTCGTGTTTTTGTGCCTAAAATGTATAAACTGTTGTGTTCGTGTCAGCTGAGCATCCGTCTGGACCAGACCGTGGCGGAGCTGAAGAAGCAGCTGACCTCGGTGGTCCAGCTGTCCACCAGCAGCATGAGGATCTACTACATCGACAAGTGCAGCGCCTTCGGTCCAGAGGAGATGAAGTACAATACGCGGGCAGTCCACTCCTACAGCATCCAGGACGGAGACGAAATACTGGTGGTGCCCAAGACCAAGGGACCCAAGCTGGTGACTAATTGATTGATTAATTGGATTATTTGTTGATTGGTTAACTGATGCTGCTCCATTTTCCAATTATTTTGTGGCATCAAAGGCCCACAAGAAAAAAAAAGGATGTGAACACCATCATGGTGGACTGCAGTGGGCTGCAGCCATCGTGTCTTTTCTTTATTTCAGCTTTTTTATTTTGAGGGAGCATCCACTGGAGTTATGTAGACCAATCTGTCACACTGGAAAACAGACTCGCAGTCAGCTAGCAGCTTTAGCGCCGCATACCAGCAAAGCTTCGCTACAGATCTGTCTCTTTGTTACCATCATGCACCTGCACAGGCAAAGCATCCAACACCACTACCCCCACCGATTAGCGGTGAGTGAAAGTGGGCACAAGGTGAGGAAGAGCAGCAGTTGTTGAAGGATAAATCATGCATCAAACACTGTTGGGAGCATTTCTGGGTTCATTCTGTCGTACGGTGGTGTGTTGTTTCTGTAGAAGACGCTGCATCACATTCAGATCGTTATACCAACAAAGTCAAACATCAACAAATTAACAATCAGAGTAAGTGCATCATAGAATATGCAGATCGTAGCTCCTTAAATAAAGGACTACTTCTCCCACAAAATGGCCATTTCTTTATCAATTACTCTTCCTGTTTACCTCAGGATCCTTGAGGAAAACTTTCTCTCATGCCTCCACAGTGAATGAAGAATCAGAAAACAGGAGTAAAACCGTGATGAATTACAGTAAATGGAGCTAAAAAAAACATCCAGCATCTTCGTCTACAATCTTGCTATTTAAAAGACTTCCGTCACCACATTCTCTACCAGACAGTAGTTTAGAAAGTGTTTTAAATAGTAAGATTTAAAATATTACACCACTTTATGACAAAATGGCTTCAGGCGTAGTGATGCAATCCAACAGTGTAAAGACTATTTTAAGGGCGATGTTTCTTTCATCCTGTTGTGTGTTTTCTGGACTTGGGAGAAGGCTTGAGACCGGGTACCGGGGGGTCCTGTGGGGAGTTTGGGGTAAATACAAAAAAAGAAGAATCAACAAGAAGAGAAAGAAGAAAGAAAAGGAAGATTTTTGTGGGAGAGTAATCGATTTTGGGGACCTCAGAATTTTCTCTATGCAGACGATGTGGTTCTGTTTGCTTGTGACAACCATCATGCACCGGGGCGGTTTGTAGTCAAGATCGAAGTGGTTGTGATGAGAGTCGGTACCTAAAACTTTGAGTTTGTGGTTTCTCTGCTGGAAAACGGTGGATTGCTCCATCTGGGTTGTGGAGTGAGTCACCATCCAACGCCGGGGGAGTTCAAGTATCTCAGGGTTTTGGGTAAACGGCAGTTTTCGGCGTCAACAGTGATGAAGATGTTGCAACAAACCATCTGAAAGATTTAAGACTCACCGGTCCTTCTACATTGCGACTCTCATCTGTGTTCATGAGCTTTTTGGGTAGTGACAGAGAGAATGAGTGGATACAAGTCGCCTAGAGAGAGAGAACAGACACCCGGAGGAAGCTTCGTCATAAAGTAGCCAGCTGATCAGGATCCTCCTGGAACTCCTTCCTTTGCAGAACCAGAACATGCTGGAGGAATTCTATATCTCGTCTGGCCTGTCAACGCCTCGGGAGGAGCTGTAAAACATCTGGGCTAAGTTAGCTTGCTGCAGCCTAACCCCAGATGGATGGATGTTTCCTTTATCACTGGTCTGATGCTACTGTGTTATGTTATCACTAAACACACACTATGCACACATGTGGTGTAACTTTAATCATCACAGAGTAAATCGTTTTACTGACAATCATTCTCCTCCAATATTCAGTAGAACATGTGTTTCTAGTCTCTGATCTCTGATCATGTTTCATTGTAAACAACCAATCAGTGTTTAAACCAACAGGAGGAGAGCTAGTAACGTTAGCAGCACCGTTAACGGCTAACCAACAGGAGGAGAGCTAGTAACGTTAGCAGCACCGCTAACGGCTAACCAACAGGAGGAGAGCTAGTAACGTTAGCAGCACCGCTAATGGCTAACCAACGGAGGTTCACTTCAGTTACATTATGATGCCTTCAGGCTCTGCTCATTGATGTGTTTCTAGTCTGATCTCTGATAATGCTACATTGTAAACAACCAATCAATCTTTCTATTTAAAACATCATTTAAGTTCAGGTTGTATTGTATCCATCCATCCATCTATTAGCTAGACCCGCTTATACAGATGGTTTTAATTCATTTGAGCTCATTCTACGTTCGATAAGGTTCAGTTTGTCATCAGCTTGTGTGTTCATGGTCGATTTAAACTTGATGTACATGGATATATGGTGTTTTTACTAGTTTTTGCTGTTATCTATTTCAAATGATTATTTAGGCTTTTAAGAAGATAGCATTCATTTTTTCCAATGCTCCATTTTTATGTAAGTCACATAATTTCATAATTTCTTTAAA
This sequence comes from Anarrhichthys ocellatus, assembly GCF_004355925.1. Taxonomy (NCBI): domain Eukaryota; kingdom Metazoa; phylum Chordata; class Actinopteri; order Perciformes; family Anarhichadidae; genus Anarrhichthys; species Anarrhichthys ocellatus. The sequence continues at coordinate 4,136 of NW_022281246.1, read as the reverse complement.
TACTTGCGTATGCTCTTGTTTCTTGGACCCTTTAAATGCTGAATCAGTGCACATTCTTTACAGTGTATTCCAGTATTTTGTGCATCCACCTTTAAACCGCCCACAGTGATCTTCTCCTGTAAGCCTCTACACTATTCCACATTTCACTTCATCCTGCACACAATAACGCCCACCAAAGATAGCTCACTAGGGTTATTATTATAATAATGTGGAATATACTCCGTATGTACTATACAGCATCCACCTTGTAGAAGAGGAGCGTTGATATCTGATATTTGGTGCTATTGATTTTTCCCTCTAGCGTCTGCAGAGCAGGAGATTCCAGGCTCCAGATAGATGATATGAAATATAGATATTCACATTTAGTGTTTGGAAACAAATACCTGTTAATAGAAACCTGACAGCTCTGTGTGCTTTTACCCTCCACATGCATCAATATCTCAAGTATGAAACCAGAATTCCCCTCCTTACTGTTATAGATATACTGATGTGTATTTAATAACACATAATACTGCTTTACTTGAACATTAGGAGGTGTGATATCAGACTACGTGTGATGTGGTGTAGCAGTGACACTCAGCAGGTTAATACATTTACAACACGTGTGTCTTGGTTGTGATTAAATGAACTACAGCCATAGAGTCGAGCAGAGGCAGAGAGCTATAGCATTACGCTCTGTCGTCGTCTTTAAAGTGACAACATGTCATTGTTTGCAGAGTGGGTGAGTTTTTTTTGTTTTTTTTGGTATGCATGTAAGTTATTGATTTAATTGGTCACTTTACCTGCAAAGATTTATGGAACAATGAACTTTGTTTTACGTGTAAATGAATTGTTTACCTGTTGAATTCCTACAGATGTTTATGATTAGTATGTTAAGATGTTATTTACTGATTGAATGTGTCACTAAACCTGCTTAGAGTTATGAAATAATGAACTTCACACTAAGTGTTGATTTCACTTCTCTGTTGGATTCCTCTTGTCCTTTAAAGAACACTATGCTGTCATCTTATGTATTTATTGCTTTCTGTTTTTTAAAGGGACAGTTCACCCCAAATCCGAACCACCTGTCATGTTATTAACCAGTCTGGATTGTTTTGGTGTGTGTTGCCGTGTCGTTGGAGATATCGGCCGTAGAGATGTCGGTCTTCTCTCCAATATAATGAGAAAAAAAATCACATTTAAAAAACTCAAAAGCGACGTATTTTTCCAGAAGTCCTGACCCGGATACTCACGGTGACCCACGGACCTTTTTGTGAGCTGTTTCATGGAACTGTTTTCTTTCAACCATAGTTAAAGTAACAAAAGAATATAGAAAGAAAATGAAGATTCATGACTAATAAAGCAACGAACAAAAAAACAAACGTTTGTTATTTATTAAGAATTTAACTAAAGCTCAGGTAATCTGCTTTATGTGTGTTTGATAGATTCTGATTGGTACATTTTGTGACATCACCTTTTTCTAACCGAGACCCGACGTTTAAAACCAGAAACAAGAAGTCACAAAAATACAGAAAATTCTCTTTTGTGTTGATGAAGAATCCTGCCGTCGCTCACAGGAAGAAGCTGATTAAGAAAACACTTTTTTTTTTGTGGACCTTTAAAGGAAAATTCTTCCCTTAAACACTTTACGATTTATTTAAGTCATCGTGTCGTTTTTTCCTCATACGTTCATCACAATAACTCAACCAGCAGCAGCCTCAATAGACCAGAATGCATCACAACCTGCACATTAAGGTATTACTGACTGCTTGTTGTTGAACTTACTTTATGTCACCACTTTAATTCATAATCCAGAGATGAATGTGACATTTATATTGGTACCGCTCTCATCGTGAGAGTTTTATAAGAACATTTCTGAAAACTGTGACTTCAAAGGAATCCTCGGAGGTGTAAAAGATCCTTAAAAAATCATTAACTGAAGTAGTCGTAACACCTCCTAACCCTTGAATGAACTCCTCTGCTCCTGGAAGCCGATGCATTACACAAAGGTCATTAATACGTTGAATGCCAGACATCTGCCAGCACTTCCTGTTTGAATTGAGACCTGCGAGACTAAATGGATACCTGGATATTTCAGTAAACACATCGCTTGAGTCACCAGCCGCTCTCTAGAAGTAGAGCAGCAGAGCTCACGTGGATCTCTGAGGCTGTGTTTGACTATTATAGTACAGAGTTTGGTTTGGGCTAAATGTGCAGGAGGTCCAGGTCTGTTCAGAATCTGTGCCATTAAAGCCTCATCCTTTATCGTAGGAGCCGATGTGGAGTGTTAAATGGAACAGAGTGAGTCCTCTTTCTTGTATTAGCTTACGTAGAGAGAGATCTGTCACTGAGTGGCCGTCTCCCTCCTCAGCGTGTGACGCTTTGTTTCATTCACAGCAGCAGATGTTTTACAGATGGTTAAACTGCAGAATGATTCTATGACTCATTCACACGCCAACATCACGGACCACGAGAGTTCTTAGTAAACTTAGAAGAAACGATCTTAAGCGGGAACATCACAGCATGTAAGCAAATCAAATTAAGTTAAAGTTACTACTGTACAAGGAACTTTCATTTGTTCCTATTTATCCTCTTTAATATTAACTATTTATTTTGATTTACATACTTTCCTTTTCTTACTTAAATCCGGTAGTATTACTTTAGTTTCTATACTATTCAAAAATAATAGCAAAACTTCCCCCATAGGTCACATTACCATTGGAAAACATACAGGTTCCCGTCTTTCCCATTGGCCGTGAAAGCAGCATTTTCGCATCGAAATAGCACTCTCTGATGTTTACACTCATCACTATGGTTACGGTGTAGACGGGGGCGTGTCGCTGACGCTAGCGGAGGTGTGAACCAATCAGATCAGAGTAGCTCTGTTACCGGACTGACGTCACGCGTTAAAGCGAACATTACCGTTAGTTGGTGTCTGAAACTCTTCAACTGCAACAAAATAAAGGTGGGTTTAGTAGAAGATGTAAGCTTACGTCAGTGTAGTGTTGATTTAAAGCAGGTGACGGTGTAACATAGTCCTCTATCGAGCATTAGCGATCACAGCGATAACAATGGTGTAACAAATAGCTCGTAACTACACCTTTAGGTGGTGGGGGTGGTTAGGACCCGGATGTTCTCCAACTGTGGAGGTGAGTGACTGCAGTCAAGTAGCCTAGCTACCACGTTGCATGTCGGGAATTTAAGTTAAATAACGTACCTTACACCAAAAAACACCATTTAACGCGTTTTAGAAGTCACAAAACATGACTTGACTTTTAAAAGACAGGTATATTAACGAGCTACTTATTTAAAAATAAACTGTGGAATGTTTTGGGTGAAAATGAACAGCTATAAGTCAAAAAGTTGTGTAGTATTTACAGTGAAATGTCTCGTTTACACACTTCAGTTTGCCGCGGTGGTGTCTGAACACAACACAGATAAGCTACTGTTTAACTTGAGTTAAACCTGACGTTAGCTAGCTATATAACTAGTTGTAACGTTATAGCTAGACTGGCTAGTTAACTAGTCGGTGTGCTACGCTGCTATTTGCCTCTACTCCGTCTATTGAGAACCGTAAACGGTCACACTGCAGTGCACCGGTGTTGTGCTTTATCATGCGACCCTGTTAACTGGTGTTACGGTTTATCAAGGGACCCCGTTAACTGTTTTAAACAGATGTCGTAACTACGGAAACCAAGGACGCGTTTGGCTGAAAGTCACCAGTTAACTGGGTCGCTTGATAAACCAAAACACCGGTCGTCGTTATGTCTCCAGCTCTGGTGTCCCATCTCCTCCCGGTGTCACGTAATGATGTGACCCCTCACGGACACCGTTTTTTTTTCACATATACTTCAACTGGTTTCTTGTGCTGTAAAAAAAAAATCGTTTTTCATTTAAAAGTTTTGCAACTATATTATAAAAGAAGATGTAACTTTATTAATCCTGAAGATCAAAGATTACACCAGAAGTATAACACAAAACAATAGAATACAAATATAAACACATGTGAAAAATAGTGTAATAATTATTAAATGTTAAAGAAGTAATAGTGTACAAAAATAGAATAACAGTGAGGTAAATAAAATAAAAATATTATAATAGATGTGTGTGTATATATATATACACAGTATACTATATTGGAATAAGGGAGATAAGAT
>NW_022281245.1:0-12188 GCF_004355925.1 Anarrhichthys ocellatus | reverse complement strand
TACAAGTACGTATATATATATGCATGTACATATATATATATATATATATCTCTATGTATATATATATATACATATACGTATATATATATGCATGTACATATATATATATATATATGCATGTATATATATATATATGTTCTCTGTGTTGCAGGCTAGAGGAGTTGTTCCTGTGCCTTAACGAGTACAGCGGTGTGAGTGCCTCCAGCGTGGCGTGCCCCACCTTGCGTCTGCTCCACATCACTGACAACAGCCTCCAGGACTGGGCCGAGGTGCGGAAGCTGGGCCCCATGTTCCCCGGCCTGGACACGCTGTTCATGGCCAACAACAAGCTGGCCTCCATCCAGGACAACGAGGACGTCCTGCGGAGGCTCTTCCCCAAACTACGCAGCATCAGCCTGAGCAACTCAGGTCGGTACATCGCTGCGTCCGCTTGTGGTATAAGACACGGCAGTTTAACGGCTACACCCACACGACTACGCTGACATTATATTCATTTCTATGAACTTTTTATTTTTATTTTTTATTTTTTTAACTAAATAGAACAGTCCCTGAAATACGACCTCAAAAAACAAGGCACATGATCAAAACAATTGCAGAAATAATAGTACTAAGAGTTTAGCTTGTAACGAATACACATCTAATATACACCTACATGCATTTATACACACATATATATATATATATATATATATATATATATATATATATATATATATGTGTGTGTGTATATACATAAATATCTACCTACAAGTACAGCATACCCATACATATACCTTCCTACAAGTACACACTTTTACGCATGTTGTCAAAAAATAATATTATTAGGAGGGGGGGGGGGTGTAATAATATACAGTATACAGCAGAGGTCTTCAACAGGGGGTCCGGAATTTTTTGTTGATTAGACTCTTTAAAAAAAATGTTTATTTTTTATTTTTTTTCCCAAACATGAGTCTGTCCATTATTTTAAAAGTTCAGTATTGTATGCAAGATAACAGGTATCTTTATGCATGGCAGTGGCACTAATAGGCCATCACTCATTTTTTGTTTCCACATTTATGTTTAAAATAAAAACGTCTATTTGAATAGCTTGTATGCATGATTATCATGCAATTGACAGACAATGTTGATATTGGCATTGGTATCAGCTGACAAGGTGTGTTTATAAATGGCAGTGGCACGGCCTCCCTACTCACTGTACCTTGCACATGTTTAAAATAAAAACATGAATATATGAACCTGTGTATTATTTGAATAGCTTAGTATTGAATGCACAATAAAGAGGTATGTTTATACATGGTACTAGGCCCATTTAATATAAAATACAATATACAGTTGTGTGAAAAAGTGTTTGCCCCTTCCTGATTTCTTATTTTTTTGCATGTTTGTCACACTTAAATGTTTCAGATCATCAAACAAATTTAAATATTAGACAAAGATAACACAAGTAAACACAAAATGCAGTTTTTAAATGAAGGTTTTTATTATTAAGGGGGAAAAAAAATCCAAACCTACACCCTGCCCTGTGTGAAAAAGTGATTGCCCCCTAAACCTAATAACTGGTTGGGCCACCCTTAGCAGCAACAACTGCAATCAAGCGTTTGTGATAACTGGCAATGAGTCTTTTTCAGCGCTGTAGAGGAATTTTGGCCCACTCATCTTTGCAGAATTGTTGTAATTCAGCCACATTGGAGGGTTTTCGAGCATGAACCGCCTTTTTAAGGTCATGCCACAGCATCTCAATCGGATTCAGGTCGGGACTTTGACTAGGCCACTCCAAAGTCTCCATTTTGTTTTTCTTAAGCCATTCAGAGGTGGACTTGCTGGTGTGTTTTGGATCATTGTCCTGCTGCAGAACCCAAGTGCGCTTCAGCTTGAGGTCACGAACAGATGGCCGGACATTGTCCTTCAGGATTTTTTGGTAGACAGCAGAATTCATGGTTCCATTTACCACAGCAAGTCTTCCAGGTCCTGAAGCAGCAAAACAGCCCCAGACCATCACACTACCACCACCATATTTTACTGTTGGTATGATGTTCCTGAAATGCTGTGTTACTTTTACGCCAGAGGTAATGGGACATACACCTTCCAAAAAGTTCAACTTTTGTCTCGTCAGTCCACAGAGTATTTTCCCAAAAGTCTTGGGGATCATCAAGATGTTTTCTGGCAAAACTGAGACGAGCCTTTATGTTCTTTTTGCTCAGCAGTGGTTTTCGTCTTGGAACTCTGCCATGCAGGCCATTTTTGCCCAGTCTCTTTCTTATGGTGGAGTCATGAACACTGACCTTAATTGAGGCAAGTGAGGTCTGCAGTTCTTTGGATGTTTGTTGTTCTGGGGTCTTTTGTGACCTCTTGGATGAGTCGTCGCTGCGCTCTTGGGGTAATTTTGGTCGGCTGGCCACTCCTGGGAAGGTTCACCACTGTTCCATGTTTTCGCCATTTGTGGATAATGGCTCTCACTGTGGTTCGCTGGAGTCCCAAAGCTTTAGAAATGGCTTTGTAACCTTTTCCAGACTGATAGATCTCAATTACTTTGTTTCTCATTTGTTCCTGAATTTCTTTGGATCGCAGCATGATGTCTAGCTTTTGAGGATCTTTTGGTCTACCTCACTTTGTCAGGCAGGTCCTATTTAAGTGATTTCTTGATTGAGAACAGGTGTGACAGTAATCATGCCTGGGTGTGGCTAGAGAAATTGAACTCAGCTTTCCAAAGATGTGATAAACCACAGCTAATTTATGTATTAACAGGGGGGAGTAATCACTTTTTCACACAGGGCCATGTAGGTTTGGATTTTTTTTCCCCCTTAATAATAAAAACCTTCATTTAAAAACTGCATTTTGTGTTTACTTGTGTTATCTTTGTCTAATATTTAAATTTGTTTGATGATCTGAAACATTTAAGTGTGACAAACATGCAAAAAAATAAGAAATCAGGAAGGGGGCAAACACTTTTTCACATAACTGCATATAGTCGGGGGTCCCTGCTCCATCTCTCTATCAGTTTGGTGGTCCTTGCCCTGAAAAATGTTGAAGACCCCTGGTATACAGTGTATATAGATATATATATATATATATATATATATATATATATATATATATATATATATATATATATACTGTATATATACGTATATACATATATATATATATATATACTGTATATATACGTATATACATATATATACATAAACATACAATAATAAAAATAAAATAGAGTTTAATTAATTAATTAATGGAAACAAAATTAAATAATATATACTATATAAATCAATAAAATAAATAAAATAAAATAAATAAAATAAAATAAAATAAATAAATGGAAATAAATGGAAATAAAATACCCCCCCGGTTTTAAACGTATCGGTGTGGATGATGGTTTGATTCTAGGAGGAAGAATTGCTTCAGTACCTTTCAGTACAGTATGACTTCATGTGACAGCTGATAGAATTAGCAGCAGCTAACGTGCCGCCGTGTCCTGAGAGCTCGGTGTTATCTGTGGAGCATCGCCACAGATTCCTCTTTGCGTCGGCTTGTATCTCAGCAGTGGTTTGTGGTTTCAGCGGCGGATCTATTTTTAGATCTCTGTGAAGAAAACAATAAGTCTGCTTCGCCTGAGGAACAGAAAAACATCAAACGTTTGTTTCAGTTTCAGACAAAAACTAATTCTGCTGACATGCAAAATCATTTCAATGCTCTGAAGTCAGTAAACCAGTCAAAGTTCTAAATGTTATACTTTTACTTTAGCGTTATATATTGTGTTTTTCTTCATAAAAACACAAAATTCTAATGATTAGGAAATAATAGATTGCATTTTTATTGATTAAAATAAATCTCATCATTATTATTTTTAATGCTGTATTGTAATGTGCTTAAATGTGTGTGTGAGACGACGCGGAGCTGAGAATAGATGCTACATTAGAATGAGCTATATCAGAACTGGAGGGTATATTCAACATAATGTGAAGTTTTTGTGTTATTCTATTATTTCATGGCCAGCATAGTCAGAACTCAGCTTAGCTGCACATGAAACGTGACTTCTTGTGTTGTCAGGTCTGAACCGATGGGACGACATCGAGAAGCTCAACTTCTTCCCCAGGCTGGAGGAGGTGCGGCTGCATGGCATTCCTCTACTGCAGAGCTACACCAACGCAGAGCGACGCAGCCTTGTGATAGCACAGTGAGTCCTCACAGAGACAGATACTTTATCACATCAGAGAGAGGATGTGATAAAGGTGCTGGATAAATAAAACTTTGATTGATTGATAGATGAACAGTATTTGTTCCCCTCAGGCTCCCTGTGATATCTCAGCTAAACGGCAGCGTTGTGAGTGATTATGAGAGAGAGGACGCTGAGAGGTTCTTCATCCGGTACTACGTGGACTACCCCGAGGAGGAGCTGCCTTACAGGTACCCACAACATCTGGATCTGGTTTGGTGTAAGATGTCAGCCTTCTCTCCTATATAATATAACCAGATTTCACTCGCTTTTGGTTCCCAAAGCGCCAAAAAAACAAACGTTTGAAAGACCTTGTTTGTGTGAGGTTTCATAGGAACTATTTTCTTCCTGCCGAACGACACCCACCAACCGTATCACCGCGCTGAAGGAAGCGTGAATCTTATCACAGACGAGAGCCGAGATTTGACCGTTACCTATAGTTCCCTTATATTAGAGAGAAGGCCGATATCTCCAATACTCGGCAGCTCACTTCAAATGAATCTAGACTCCCTACATCACACTACATGTGAGAGGAACGACATGTGAACTGTCCCTTTAACACTCAACACACCTGCTCTTGTCCTCCTCAGGTACCACTCTCTGGTCACCAAGTACGGGAAGCTGGAGCCGCTCGCTGAAATTGACCTCCGACCTCGCTACCGGGCCATGGTGGAGGTTCACTGTGAGGACAAAGTGGAACAGGTGTGTTTAGCTTTTCATGAACGTAGAATGGCTCGACGACGAAGAGTATATTTAAATATGTGTTTGATACATAAATGTTCAATTGGTTCAGTGGCTCATGAGTCCAATCTATCAAACACGTTCCCTCAAAGATTCCACATCTGTATTCAGTCCGATGTACAAACCCTCTCCCGTCTCAAGACCATCTGTCACAAGTCACAGAGTTTTTAGTCACAGACTACACCATTTTGCAAAGACTGAAGCCGAGACTAAAAGAAACTTCAGATAATATTAAACAAGATGAGAAAAAGACTGACTGGATCTCAGGAGCACGCCACAACTCCAGTAAATCTATTATTATTAAGACTGGCAAGAGATTTAAAACAATATGTTTGCAACAATTCTACGTGCAGAATTAAAACATTCCCGGCTTTGACTTGTCATATTTATTCCGAGTGTCGTGTTTTTGTGCCTAAAATGTATAAACTGTTGTGTTCGTGTCAGCTGAGCATCCGTCTGGACCAGACCGTGGCGGAGCTGAAGAAGCAGCTGACCTCGGTGGTCCAGCTGTCCACCAGCAGCATGAGGATCTACTACATCGACAAGTGCAGCGCCTTCGGTCCAGAGGAGATGAAGTACAATACGCGGGCAGTCCACTCCTACAGCATCCAGGACGGAGACGAAATACTGGTGGTGCCCAAGACCAAGGGACCCAAGCTGGTGACTAATTGATTGATTAATTGGATTATTTGTTGATTGGTTAACTGATGCTGCTCCATTTTCCAATTATTTTGTGGCATCAAAGGCCCACAAGAAAAAAAAAGGATGTGAACACCATCATGGTGGACTGCAGTGGGCTGCAGCCATCGTGTCTTTTCTTTATTTCAGCTTTTTTATTTTGAGGGAGCATCCACTGGAGTTATGTAGACCAATCTGTCACACTGGAAAACAGACTCGCAGTCAGCTAGCAGCTTTAGCGCCGCATACCAGCAAAGCTTCGCTACAGATCTGTCTCTTTGTTACCATCATGCACCTGCACAGGCAAAGCATCCAACACCACTACCCCCACCGATTAGCGGTGAGTGAAAGTGGGCACAAGGTGAGGAAGAGCAGCAGTTGTTGAAGGATAAATCATGCATCAAACACTGTTGGGAGCATTTCTGGGTTCATTCTGTCGTACGGTGGTGTGTTGTTTCTGTAGAAGACGCTGCATCACATTCAGATCGTTATACCAACAAAGTCAAACATCAACAAATTAACAATCAGAGTAAGTGCATCATAGAATATGCAGATCGTAGCTCCTTAAATAAAGGACTACTTCTCCCACAAAATGGCCATTTCTTTATCAATTACTCTTCCTGTTTACCTCAGGATCCTTGAGGAAAACTTTCTCTCATGCCTCCACAGTGAATGAAGAATCAGAAAACAGGAGTAAAACCGTGATGAATTACAGTAAATGGAGCTAAAAAAAACATCCAGCATCTTCGTCTACAATCTTGCTATTTAAAAGACTTCCGTCACCACATTCTCTACCAGACAGTAGTTTAGAAAGTGTTTTAAATAGTAAGATTTAAAATATTACACCACTTTATGACAAAATGGCTTCAGGCGTAGTGATGCAATCCAACAGTGTAAAGACTATTTTAAGGGCGATGTTTCTTTCATCCTGTTGTGTGTTTTCTGGACTTGGGAGAAGGCTTGAGACCGGGTACCGGGGGGTCCTGTGGGGAGTTTGGGGTAAATACAAAAAAAGAAGAATCAACAAGAAGAGAAAGAAGAAAGAAAAGGAAGATTTTTGTGGGAGAGTAATCGATTTTGGGGACCTCAGAATTTTCTCTATGCAGACGATGTGGTTCTGTTTGCTTGTGACAACCATCATGCACCGGGGCGGTTTGTAGTCAAGATCGAAGTGGTTGTGATGAGAGTCGGTACCTAAAACTTTGAGTTTGTGGTTTCTCTGCTGGAAAACGGTGGATTGCTCCATCTGGGTTGTGGAGTGAGTCACCATCCAATGCCGGGGGAGTTCAAGTATCTCAGGGTTTTGGGTAAACGGCAGTTTTCGGCGTCAACAGTGATGAAGATGTTGCAACAAACCATCTGAAAGATTTAAGACTCACCGGTCCTTCTACATTGCGACTCTCATCTGTGTTCATGAGCTTTTTGGGTAGTGACAGAGAGAATGAGTGGATACAAGTCGCCTAGAGAGAGAGAACAGACACCCGGAGGAAGCTTCGTCATAAAGTAGCCAGCTGATCAGGATCCTCCTGGAACTCCTTCCTTTGCAGAACCAGAACATGCTGGAGGAATTCTATATCTCGTCTGGCCTGTCAACGCCTCGGGAGGAGCTGTAAAACATCTGGGCTAAGTTAGCTTGCTGCAGCCTAACCCCAGATGGATGGATGTTTCCTTTATCACTGGTCTGATGCTACTGTGTTATGTTATCACTAAACACACACTATGCACACATGTGGTGTAACTTTAATCATCACAGAGTAAATCGTTTTACTGACAATCATTCTCCTCCAATATTCAGTAGAACATGTGTTTCTAGTCTCTGATCTCTGATCATGTTTCATTGTAAACAACCAATCAGTGTTTAAACCAACAGGAGGAGAGCTAGTAACGTTAGCAGCACCGTTAACGGCTAACCAACAGGAGGAGAGCTAGTAACGTTAGCAGCACCGCTAACGGCTAACCAACAGGAGGAGAGCTAGTAACGTTAGCAGCACCGCTAATGGCTAACCAACGGAGGTTCACTTCAGTTACATTATGATGCCTTCAGGCTCTGCTCATTGATGTGTTTCTAGTCTGATCTCTGATAATGCTACATTGTAAACAACCAATCAATCTTTCTATTTAAAACATCATTTAAGTTCAGGTTGTATTGTATCCATCCATCCATCTATTAGCTAGACCCGCTTATACAGATGGTTTTAATTCATTTGAGCTCATTCTACGTTCGATAAGGTTCAGTTTGTCATCAGCTTGTGTGTTCATGGTCGATTTAAACTTGATGTACATGGATATATGGTGTTTTTACTAGTTTTTGCTGTTATCTATTTCAAATGATTATTTAGGCTTTTAAGAAGATAGCATTCATTTTTTCCAATGCTCCATTTTTATGTAAGTCACATAATTTCATAATTTCTTTAAATACTTGCGTATGCTCTTGTTTCTTGGACCCTTTAAATGCTGAATCAGTGCACATTCTTTACAGTGTATTCCAGTATTTTGTGCATCCACCTTTAAACCGCCCACAGTGATCTTCTCCTGTAAGCCTCTACACTATTCCACATTTCACTTCATCCTGCACACAATAACGCCCACCAAAGATAGCTCACTAGGGTTATTATTATAATAATGTGGAATATACTCCGTATGTACTATACAGCATCCACCTTGTAGAAGAGGAGCGTTGATATCTGATATTTGGTGCTATTGATTTTTCCCTCTAGCGTCTGCAGAGCAGGAGATTCCAGGCTCCAGATAGATGATATGAAATATAGATATTCACATTTAGTGTTTGGAAACAAATACCTGTTAATAGAAACCTGACAGCTCTGTGTGCTTTTACCCTCCACATGCATCAATATCTCAAGTATGAAACCAGAATTCCCCTCCTTACTGTTATAGATATACTGATGTGTATTTAATAACACATAATACTGCTTTACTTGAACATTAGGAGGTGTGATATCAGACTACGTGTGATGTGGTGTAGCAGTGACACTCAGCAGGTTAATACATTTACAACACGTGTGTCTTGGTTGTGATTAAATGAACTACAGCCATAGAGTCGAGCAGAGGCAGAGAGCTATAGCATTACGCTCTGTCGTCGTCTTTAAAGTGACAACATGTCATTGTTTGCAGAGTGGGTGAGTTTTTTTTGTTTTTTTTGGTATGCATGTAAGTTATTGATTTAATTGGTCACTTTACCTGCAAAGATTTATGGAACAATGAACTTTGTTTTACGTGTAAATGAATTGTTTACCTGTTGAATTCCTACAGATGTTTATGATTAGTATGTTAAGATGTTATTTACTGATTGAATGTGTCACTAAACCTGCTTAGAGTTATGAAATAATGAACTTCACACTAAGTGTTGATTTCACTTCTCTGTTGGATTCCTCTTGTCCTTTAAAGAACACTATGCTGTCATCTTATGTATTTATTGCTTTCTGTTTTTTAAAGGGACAGTTCACCCCAAATCCGAACCACCTGTCATGTTATTAACCAGTCTGGATTGTTTTGGTGTGTGTTGCCGTGTCGTTGGAGATATCGGCCGTAGAGATGTCGGTCTTCTCTCCAATATAATGAGAAAAAAAATCACATTTAAAAAACTCAAAAGCGACGTATTTTTCCAGAAGTCCTGACCCGGATACTCACGGTGACCCACGGACCTTTTTGTGAGCTGTTTCATGGAACTGTTTTCTTTCAACCATAGTTAAAGTAACAAAAGAATATAGAAAGAAAATGAAGATTCATGACTAATAAAGCAACGAACAAAAAAACAAACGTTTGTTATTTATTAAGAATTTAACTAAAGCTCAGGTAATCTGCTTTATGTGTGTTTGATAGATTCTGATTGGTACATTTTGTGACATCACCTTTTTCTAACCGAGACCCGACGTTTAAAACCAGAAACAAGAAGTCACAAAAATACAGAAAATTCTCTTTTGTGTTGATGAAGAATCCTGCCGTCGCTCACAGGAAGAAGCTGATTAAGAAAACACTTTTTTTTTTGTGGACCTTTAAAGGAAAATTCTTCCCTTAAACACTTTACGATTTATTTAAGTCATCGTGTCGTTTTTTCCTCATACGTTCATCACAATAACTCAACCAGCAGCAGCCTCAATAGACCAGAATGCATCACAACCTGCACATTAAGGTATTACTGACTGCTTGTTGTTGAACTTACTTTATGTCACCACTTTAATTCATAATCCAGAGATGAATGTGACATTTATATTGGTACCGCTCTCATCGTGAGAGTTTTATAAGAACATTTCTGAAAACTGTGACTTCAAAGGAATCCTCGGAGGTGTAAAAGATCCTTAAAAAATCATTAACTGAAGTAGTCGTAACACCTCCTAACCCTTGAATGAACTCCTCTGCTCCTGGAAGCCGATGCATTACACAAAGGTCATTAATACGTTGAATGCCAGACATCTGGCAGCACTTCCTGTTTGAATTGAGACCTGCGAGACTAAATGGATACCTGGATATTTCAGTAAACACATCGCTTGAGTCACCAGCCGCTCTCTAGAAGTAGAGCAGCAGAGCTCACGTGGATCTCTGAGGCTGTGTTTGACTATTATAGTACAGAGTTTGGTTTGGGCTAAATGTGCAGGAGGTCCAGGTCTGTTCAGAATCTGTGGCCATTAAAGCCTCATCCTTTATCGTAGGAGCCGATGTGGAGTGTTAAATGGAACAGAGTGAGTCCTCTTTCTTGTATTAGCTTACGTAGAGAGAGATCTGTCACTGAGTGGCCGTCTCCCTCCTCAGCGTGTGACGCTTTGTTTCATTCACAGCAGCAGATGTTTTACAGATGGTTAAACTGCAGAATGATTCTATGACTCATTCACACGCCAACATCACGGACCACGAGAGTTCTTAGTAAACTTAGAAGAAACGATCTTAAGCGGGAACATCACAGCATGTAAGCAAATCAAATTAAGTTAAAGTTACTACTGTACAAGGAACTTTCATTTGTTCCTATTTATCCTCTTTAATATTAACTATTTATTTTGATTTACATACTTTCCTTTTCTTACTTAAATCCGGTAGTATTACTTTAGTTTCTATACTATTCAAAAATAATAGCAAAACTTCCCCCATAGGTCACATTACCATTGGAAAACATACAGGTTCCCGTCTTTCCCATTGGCCGTGAAAGCAGCATTTTCGCATCGAAATAGCACTCTCTGATGTTTACACTCATCACTATGGTTACGGTGTAGACGGGGGCGTGTCGCTGACGCTAGCGGAGGTGTGAACCAATCAGATCAGAGTAGCTCTGTTACCGGACTGACGTCACGCGTTAAAGCGAACATTACCGTTAGTTGGTGTCTGAAACTCTTCAACTGCAACAAAATAAAGGTGGGTTTAGTAGAAGATGTAAGCTTACGTCAGTGTAGTGTTGATTTAAAGCAGGTGACGGTGTAACATAGTCCTCTATCGAGCATTAGCGATCACAGCGATAACAATGGTGTAACAAATAGCTCGTAACTACACCTTTAGGTGGTGGGGGTGGTTAGGACCCGGATGTTCTCCAACTGTGGAGGTGAGTGACTGCAGTCAAGTAGCCTAGCTACCACGTTGCATGTCGGGAATTTAAGTTAAATAACGTACCTTACACCAAAAAACACCATTTAACGCGTTTTAGAAGTCACAAAACATGACTTGACTTTTAAAAGACAGGTATATTAACGAGCTACTTATTTAAAAATAAACTGTGGAATGTTTTGGGTGAAAATGAACAGCTATAAGTCAAAAAGTTGTGTAGTATTTACAGTGAAATGTCTCGTTTACACACTTCAGTTTGCCGCGGTGGTGTCTGAACACAACACAGATAAGCTACTGTTTAACTTGAGTTAAACCTGACGTTAGCTAGCTATATAACTAGTTGTAACGTTATAGCTAGACTGGCTAGTTAACTAGTCGGTGTGCTACGCTGCTATTTGCCTCTACTCCGTCTATTGAGAACCGTAAACGGTCACACTGCAGTGCACCGGTGTTGTGCTTTATCATGCGACCCTGTTAACTGGTGTTACGGTTTATCAAGGGACCCCGTTAACTGTTTTAAACAGATGTCGTAACTACGGAAACCAAGGACGCGTTTGGCTGAAAGTCACCAGTTAACTGGGTCGCTTGATAAACCAAAACACCGGTCGTCGTTATGTCTCCAGCTCTGGTGTCCCATCTCCTCCCGGTGTCACGTAATGATGTGACCCCTCACGGACACCGTTTTTTTTTCACATATACTTCAACTGGTTTCTTGTGCTGTAAAAAAAAATCGTTTTTCATTTAAAAGTTTTGCAACTATATTATAAAAGAAGATGTAACTTTATTAATCCTGAAGATCAAAGATTACACCAGAAGTATAACACAAAACAATAGAATACAAATATAAACACATGTGAAAAATAGTGTAATAATTATTAAATGTTAAAGAAGTAATAGTGTACAAAAATAGAATAACAGTGAGGTAAATAAAATAAAAATATTATAATAGATGTGTGTGTATATATATATATATACACAGTATACTATATTGGAATAAGGGAGATAAGAT
>NW_022281244.1:0-12190 GCF_004355925.1 Anarrhichthys ocellatus | reverse complement strand
GTGTGTGTGTGTGTGTGTGTGTGTGTGTGTGTGTGTGTGTGTGTGTGGAGATGGACCAAGAGAGATCTAGTGGGAGAAGTGAAGCAGAATGGCTCATTCAGTCTCGCTTCCTTTCTCCTCTTTCTCCATGATGCTCACTCACGGTCCCTTTGGCTCCTCTGCTGCTGATTTTCCTCCCATATGTGATGAAAGCCATGCCCTGCCCCCATCCAACCTCCCTCCTCTTCCCCACTGAGTCTCCCTCCTTCCCTCCTCTCCCCTCATACATTCAGTGCAGGCACAAACAAATGGCTAAACTTGGAGGAGATGATCGCCACCACAGAGCTCTCCTGGTGGGAGAAGGGGGGGCATATTAGGGGGAGCCAAAAGGCACCAGTTGCCGCATTGCCACCGTTAAGCAACTTTGCTCCCAGACGTGACGGAGGCTGAATACTGCTACATTTCTAAAGTGCTGAGCTTTAGATGAAGGGATACGTGAATACATGAATACAGATGTCATCTGTCTATATGTTAGTGGATGATTTCTCTTTTCTGAATGAATGCAGATATAGAGCTCAAGACGTATAAAACAGTCGGCAGTCTTCAGCACAGTGTGACTGGTTTACTGGGCAGCGATGCAGAGCAGAAACTAGGAGACAGCTGTCAAACTCACAGGAGACCGACGAGGGGGGAGGGGGGGTCCATCTAAATATTTCATAATCTCACCTGAGTCAACATACCTTCTTCTTCTCCCTAATTGACTCAGTTATAAAGTTGGCAGCAATTCAAAAGCATATTTCATCCCAAAACGTAAATATTCTTGTATCTCACTCGCTTGATATCCTTGTTTGCATTGTTAGCGAACGCCTCTCCAGTGTGTACATCACTTGTCTTTTGGGGAGATTTAAAGGCGTCTTTTCTTTTGGGAGAAAGGAGACGGTGAATTCCCCAACGGAGGATTTATCTCTTTAGTGGCCAGAGATGGCGACACTGGACCACAAACCAACCACCCCCCCCATGGTTCCTCCCACTGTGAGCTGACCAAGCATGTCAGCCCCCGGCCACTTTTCATCTCAGCCGAAGGGGCACCGCGACTCCACCTTCACATCCATTCTTTACAGTCTGTTTCCCTCTTGTTCTCTGCGTTTGTACCTGTTTTCCTTCCCTCTGACCCCCTCTCTCTCCCCCTCTCTCTCTCTCCCTCTCTCTGAGGATTTAACATTCTTTCTGCTCGGCAGTCATTGTGTATTAACCAGAGCTTTTGTCACACGCCACCTCTCGTCTGTGACAGAACACGGCGAACTCCCTCTCTCCTTCTTTCTCTCTTTTTTTCTTCTTCCTGTAATTCCCTTCACCTCGTTGTTGTGCCGTGTTTCATCTCTCATTTCTCTTTTCTTTCCCTCTTTGCTTTCCTCTCCGGCCTGCCTCCCTCTCTTTCTCCCATTCTTTCACATACCATCTCTGTGTGTGTGTGTGTGTGTGTGTGTGTGTGTGTGTGTGTTTGGCAAAGCAGCTTGAGCGGCTCTTTGAACTTTCACTGCGAACAGTCGCGTCGAGAGAAAAAAAAAACACTCCAGAGGACACTGTCCCTCTGTGTCTGTCCATGAGGACATGTGACCAAAAGAAAACCCATAATCCAGGTCAGGTACTGAAACCTGAATCAGAGGCTACTTTGTTCGTGTGATTATGACAACAGGAAAACGCGGGAGGTTTGAGGAAGTGATGCAACTTGCAGCTATGTTGTGTTGGCCGGTTGATGTCGTGTAGGTGTGGCTAAAGGCCCAAAAGTGGGGGGGGGGAAGAGCCGTTGATTTACTGGTTCATTCATTCTAGTCCAAAGCAGCGCTGTGTTAGAAGACCCTGTGGTCACAAAGCTTTTGAAGAAATATTGTGGATTGTGACTCTGTGAAAGGTGACTTTCATTAAGAGCCATGTCTGTGTCAGCAGCAGGTTGTCCTATTTAACAGAGATTATAGTGTCAAGAGATGAGTCGGGTGACACCACGTTCACATGATCAACAAACGCGCTGGAAGCTGATGGTGGCCGTCTGTTCATCTTTCATGTCGGTGTCGTCGTGCGTCACTCTGGCGGTTAAAAAAAAAAAACAAGTTCCCGCAAAGTTTCCAACAAGGACACACATTGATTCATTCATTCACTTTTGTTCTGCTGGGGGAAAGCTGAGAGATGCTCAGGACGTGAACGGAGTGTTAAACACGACCGAGTGTGTAAATTAACACCCTTTCTTTTCACTCTTTAAACAGGAGCGAGAGAGAAAAACACGGGTGGAAATGGAGGAAATGAACGAGTGGAGGAGGAGGCAGGCAGGCAGGCAGGCAGGCAGGCAGAGGGGGGGGGGGCTACAACACTTGACTCTGTCCATTCACATATCTGAATAGGTGTGGTAATAGTCGCTGGTAGCAACCGGGCAAAGTCCCGTGTGTGTGTGTGTGTGTGTGTGCGTGTGCGTGTGTGTGTGCGTCGGCGTCGGCACAGTTGAATGAGCAGCTTGTGTATCTGGCTAAAGACCCTGCTGGCACTCGGGAGGATAGTTCGTAGGAATTCACCATGCCTGTAAAAACCAGTGCATGCTTTAAAATATGCGTCCGCTTGACCGAGCGCTCTCCTCTGATGTCGGTTTGAGCCCGTAGGTCGTTGTTCTCTCAGGCGAGGGGAAAAAAAGCAGTAGGGGGGGCCTCAAGAATTCTTGTGTTTTTGGGGTTTCATTGGTATTCAGAGAGAATCGTTCATTCATCTATCTGAAGGGGTTCTCAGAGTCCAGTTCTCACACAAATCCTGCCTTTCTCTCAAACTTGACGTCACTGAATGAGGCGTCTCGATCTGTAACACACGTAAATAAGCTGCATTTTTGTAAAGTTTTGTTCCTTGGCCATAGTCCATTTAGAAAATCCCCACAAATCTCCATTAAGGGCTTGAAGGAAAGAAACGCAGCGCTCGTCGGATGGAGTGGCCCCATGCTCGTGGTCTTAACGGTCTCATGGAAAGATTTGAGCCTTTTGTTTGTTTTTGATGCGGATTTTATGGAAGTTGTACAAAGGGCCATTGTTCTGTGTCCAGTAGGCTTCTGTTTGTGTTTGTTTTTCATCCACCACATCTTCTCTGGAGAGCATCCCTCCAGATCTGCTCTCCATGCCCTCCTCTCACCCTCTCCCCTCCTTCCCTTTGTTCCTCCTTATACTTTGATTCTTTTTTTTTTTTTATCAATATGGTGACGCTAACCTTGAATGCTGCTCCTCGTGGTTGGGGATTACTTCCTCGTCTCCTGTGGGAGAACTTTGTCTTTTATGGAAAACAGTGCTGCATACAAAATAAAAAGTAAAACCAACAGATTTCACCTTTTGATGCCTATGGTGCATACCAAAAAGTTTGGGACCAGATCCGCGACCAGTGCCCACTATACGTCTCTACTGCAGGAGCATCCTGTAAAACGTTAACTAACATGGACAAATAGAAGCGTCTCGTGTTAGATTAGCGCAGGTAGCCTGGAGCTCATTTCTGTACGATGTGAGTAAGCTGATTAATCCCCGACTGTTATCTCTGAAGCTCAGTCTAGAGTGATAAGTGAAACCATCTAATGGGACTCTCCCTTGAAGGCTCTGCACAGGTGTTTTGAGATTACTGTACGTGCAGTCGCCAAACTCACACTAATTAGAATTACAATATTTATATATTTGCAGAATTACAAACTAGTGTTGCCTCCAAAATAAGTATTGGCGCTTAAAATGAGGCTCAAACCTCTAGTACTTCTGCCCCGTTTGTGAATTATTTGCCTCGGGCCAGATGGGCCCCTGGGGGTCCTCGGGGTCCAGAGGGTGGGATCTGGCCGCAGTGATCCAGAACCAGGCTCTGTGTTTTCCCAGCTTGGCCGGCCGGGGGGGGGCTGGATCAACAATAACATGTGCTGGGATCACACTCTCCCGCTCTGGTGACTCCCTGGGAAACTTTAAAAGGCCAACGCAGCAGAAACACTATATTAGTTAGCATATTTCCATGACCGGCACTGTGTGCAGCATGTCCACATGTGGTCACACCGGCGGTGGGGCAGCCACACGTGGGTCGTTTTTATGTCAAGTATATCGCCTTCAAAATGGCTGTTGCACATGCAGACACTTGGCTCGTTTGGGCAGCCTCCCTGCTGACATGCTAACACCTCTGATCCGTGTGCAGTGCTGGATTATAGATGAGCCTTAACAGCTAATCGATGTCGGCTTCTAGTGTTGCGATCTCCTGTTGCCTACCTGAAGCACACACGCTCTTAACTCCCTGTGATTAAACACATTTCTATAAATGGAGTGTGGGCTCACACAGGTGCTGGTAGCAACAAGGATGCAGATGTTTGACACTGACATGGCAAATTATTTTGTGTTAGTTAAGGGATGATGGAAATCGTTTTGTTGTTTCCTCCTGTGTGATCTACCTGTCTTTGAACTTTCACTTTAGTGCTTGTCTTCCTCCCCATCTCACCTTCTCTCCGTCACTCTGCCTCTCACACACACACACACACACACACCGTCTGGCTTTCAGCCGTCTAGAAGACACAACCTTTTGTTGCTCCGTCAGCCACGGTGGCCGCCAATAGTGAGAGGGGATGTGTGTGGAGGAGACAGCGGAGAGAAAGGGGCCGGCACTCATGGTGTGATGGGGGAAGACACACACAGTATGGACTGTGTGTGTGTGCGTGTGTGTGTGTGAGATCCAGGTTCAACTATCTTTTAATTAAAATCGTTCCCGCCTACAGCGAGAGAGTTTGTGTCGCAGTCGGAGTGAAAATCAACAAAATGTCCCAAAGTGTGATTAGCAGTAACAGACTCCAGTGTGGGTGTTTGCTCCTCTGTGGGGTTTGGCTGAGCTACTTAATTGGTGAGGTTATGTTTAAGAAAGCTGGTGAATGAGGGAAACGTTGTGTGCTTTTCCTCACTCACACAGTGGCACCCTTTAGTGCCAACGTGGGTGTTTAAACAAGAGCGTTTTGTTTTCACCCTCCCGCCTGATCTGTCAAAAACTGACCAAAAACTGCCAGACGTTTGCTCCTCCCTCTTGGTGGCTCTGGTGTCCACAAAGACAGGATCCACATATTTGTGATCCTGGACCTGTTGTGCTTTCACTATGTTGTGTCTCGATTGACCAGCCTCCATCTCCTCTCATCATTTATATTATATCTTACTTATCAATGTTTATTTTGCGTCTCCAGGAAGGCCGCGAGCAGTATGAGCTGGCTGCGACCTCGGAGCAGGTCAGCAAGAAGAAGGCGAAGGGGAAGAAGAAAGAGAAGGATATGGATGAGCTGAAGAAGGAAGTGGATATGGTGAGTGTCTCAGCTGCACATTGGGTTTTTTTCACTCTTCTCGTCGTCCTCAGGTGCTCTTCCTCTGATTGTCTCCTGCTTCCCATATCACTACCCTGTCTTCTCTATTGTGTGGGTTTTATTCCCTCTGCCTCTCCTCCCTTCAAGTACCTCTTCTTGCCTCCTGTCTTTCATCGTAAAACACTTACTTTCTTCTTTTTTTTTTTTTCATGCAGCTTTCTCCTTCCCTCCTCACTTCATTTCATGCCTTTCTTTTCTCGACGTATTGCTCACCTGCAATCTTCCTCTGCTCTTCCTCCTCATTACTTCCCTTTTATCCTCCTCCTTTCTCTACTTCCTCTCACCTCCCCCGTGTCTTGTTGGCTCCTCATTCCGTCACCTCTGACTGTTTCTGTCGCAGCTCCACCATGTGAAAGGTGGTCATTTGTAAAACGGAAAGGTCGGCACACAATGAGCGCTGAATGTCACCTGCATATTGAACACACACACACACACATATTGTGGATACACACATGCGGCAGACATAAGCGCTGAACTGACGCCGCCTTCTTTTCTCTGTCGTTCTCGCAGGATGATCACAAGCTGACCCTTGATGAGCTCAATCGCAAATATGGAACAGACCTCAACAATGTGAGTGAGATGAAGAGGAAAATGTGTATTTATCCTCTTTTCTTCCTCCTCTTCCTTCTGATTTTCTTCCTCCTACCTGCTGATGAAGGAAGTCGTCCTGTTTTTCTGTTGATGGTGTGTTGCCAGCCAACTAGTAGCACCTACAGTCCCCCATGGACTTGTTTGTGTGTACGCGTGTAGCTGGCCTGCAGTGTGCTTTTAAATGTGGCTGAATTGTCAACACGTGTATCTTCTGCTCACATCAGGGTTTGACTTGTGCGAAGGCTGCTGAGATTCTGATTCGTGATGGACCCAACGCCCTCACTCCTCCTCCCACCACCCCAGAGTGGGTCAAATTCTGCAAACAGGTAACATCCGCTGTCTGTGTTGGTGCTGCAGGGCCGTGATGAGCACATTGTCTTTCCTACAGTTGTTTATATTGACGCCTTTAGCGTCCGTGTTGAAGCTCAGTTCAGGTGCTCATTCAAATTTCAGGCTTAGCAGGTCCCTCCTGTTCTGTTTTCCTTCAGATGTTTGGCGGGTTCTCCATGCTTCTGTGGACTGGCGCCGTCCTCTGTTTCCTGGCCTATGGTATCCAGGCTGTAATGGAGGATGAGCCAGCTAATGACAATGTAAGAAAAGGTCCTTGTAGCCTGTGTAGTGTCTTGATGTAAAACATTTCATGAGATTTACATTAAATCAGAAGCTGAACCACTGGGTCAAACCTCTTTAACCTCGTCTCACGTTCACAGTTGTACCTGGGTGTCGTGCTTTCTGCTGTCGTTATCATCACTGGCTGCTTCTCCTACTACCAAGAGGCCAAGAGCTCCAAGATCATGGACTCCTTCAAGAACCTGGTCCCACAGGTGCCCCTCCCGTTTTACACCTTTTATTCATTTAACTGTTTACTTTTGATTTCTGCATCAACGTTTTATACATTCATAAACATACTAAGAAGCAACAGCAGTTAAAACGGACCAAAAAAAATGAAGCAATCAGTCTCTTTGTCTCACATGCATCTCCGTCATGTCTCGTCTCGTAGCAAGCCCTGGTCGTCCGTGACGGCGAGAAGAAGTGCATCAACGCTGAGGAGGTGGTGGTCGGTGATTTAGTGGAGGTGAAGGGTGGAGACCGGATCCCCGCTGATCTGAGAATCATCTCCGCCCACGGCTGCAAGGTGCGTGTTATTTTTCATCTCTCCAGGTCCCATATTAATTGAGTTAAAACCATTCATATCGCTGACATTTCATTATCAGAGTATGCCTCCCTTTGCGGTCTTTTTTTTGTGTGACTAGTGGAAGTCAACCAGTCTGTGACCCATTTTAAGCCCTGAACTAAACTCAACACCCTAGAGCAACACTTGACCCATTTATTGCTCATGCTTTTCCACTAGCCACATATGGAGGATAAAGTTTGTTTGTGGTCGCATTCTTCCCAGTTTTTATGTTTCTTTTCCTGCAGCCACATTGATATTCCGTCTTCCATCAATCACAGTTTGTTTCATTTCTCAGGTGGACAACTCCTCTCTGACCGGCGAATCAGAGCCCCAGACTCGTACTCCTGACTTCTCCAATGAGAACCCGCTGGAGACCAGGAACATTGCTTTCTTCTCCACCAACTGTGTTGAAGGTACGACAACAGGATGCATAAAAGCCATTCAGAGACGGTGCTGCATTTCGTCTGTAGTTCAGAGACTATGTAATGAAACAGATGTTTGCTGTTGAAAAGAAATTCAATAAAAAAATGTAATCATCCTTGCTACAGGAACGGCCCGTGGTGTCGTGATCAGCACCGGAGACCGTACCGTCATGGGGCGCATCGCCACGCTGGCCTCTGGCCTTGAAGTTGGACGCACCCCCATTTCAATCGAGATCGAGCACTTCATCCACATCATCACCGGCGTGGCCATCTTCCTGGGCGTTTCCTTCTTCGTCCTCTCGCTCATCCTCGGATACAGCTGGCTGGAGGCCGTCATCTTCCTCATCGGTATCATTGTGGCCAACGTTCCAGAAGGTCTCCTAGCTACAGTCACTGTGAGTTTACCAGCATTTCTGCCCTGAGTTTCATTTTCAATAGATCATATTTGATGCAAGGAGTGGAGATCTTACTGTTAGAAATACTTGATTCCCGTCTCCAGGTGTGTCTGACTCTGACTGCTAAGCGTATGGCGAAGAAGAACTGCCTGGTGAAGAACTTGGAAGCTGTCGAGACCCTGGGCTCCACCTCCACCATCTGCTCCGACAAGACCGGCACCCTGACCCAGAATCGGATGACCGTGGCCCACATGTGGTTCGACAACCAGATCCACGAGGCCGACACCACAGAGAACCAGAGCGGCACCTCCTTCGACAAGAGCTCTGCCACCTGGGCTGCCCTGGCCAGAGTCGCCGGACTGTGTAACCGCGCCGTCTTCCTGGCAGAGCAGTCCAACCTTCCCATCCTGAAGGTGGGTTTATGTACCCTGCAATCGAATACTTGAATACATAATGCCAAATATTAAGGCTTCTCTGAGACAACAGCCCTTTTTTCAGGGCTGATGTTATCAGACAAATAATTTAGCTCTTTGAACTAAAAGCAGAAGTCCTCTTTTGTTCAACAACAATAAAGCTTTTTTTCTGTTGCTCATTATGTGGGCAGGATTTACCTGTACTGCCGACTCATCTTTCAATCTCAATGTGCCCTTTTTCAAACAGTTTGAAAATTACAGTAAAACCAAACAAGTGTCCCTATTGTTCTTTTTTCTTTTACTGATATTGGCTTCATTTCATTTCTAGCAATGCCAACACCTGTTCAAGTGTTCTTCATAAAAGATGAGTGTTTGTTCAAATCTGATGAGGGACAAGAGACTGCAATGTATTTTAAAAGATTCATACAAATTCACACCTCCTGGAATGCAATATACAACAGCTGCCCATCACTTCAGCAACAATACATGCACGTTATGGAGATGCTTTCCTCTCAGCCCAACAGGCTTGTTTTCCAGCGTATACCTCCCTCCCTGGAGTAAACACACACATTTTGTAACCGCATGATTATACCGAACACTGGCAAACACACGCACACAGATGTACGCATGTCTCTTGGCTCCCAGAATTTCCCTTGGAGCCCGGTCTCGTGTGTGTGTGTGTGTGTGTGTGTGTGTGTGTGTGTGTGTGTGTGTGTCACCTGTAACTGGCTGGCATCATGGCTCTAATTACCAGTCATTCCCTGTCGTTACGCATTATTCTTGGCTGGTTTGCAGCAAAGCGGGGCCAGCTCTATAAACATCTGTCTCTGATTTACTGAGTGAGGGAGTTACACCATTGGCGTTAAGGAATATTTCACCCCAAAAAATGACATGTATATCAACTACACTACCCGTGTTGAGTTTAATTCCTGAAGAAGACTGTTATTCTCTCATGCCTCAACAGTGAACAAAGAATTAAAGAGAAGAAAAAGCAAAACTATATCAAAACATCCATTTGCAAACACTCCCAATTTGTGCAATATAATCTTTTTTTAATCTAATTAAATACTCACTACTTCACTATAACCTTACTATTTGAAACGCAGTCGGTGGTACCAGGCCTTGTGCCACATCCTCGTGTCCGTCCTCAGGAGGCTTTCACAGCGACGCATTGAGTTTATGGAGTCGCCGTTTGTTGAGGTTAATGTTCTCCATCTTCCCCCACCAGAGAGATGTGGCCGGTGACGCCTCTGAGTCGGCTCTGCTGAAATGCATCGAGCTGTGCTGCGGATCAGTCCTGGAAATGAGAAACAAAACCCCCAAAATTTCTGAGATCCCGTTCAACTCTACTAACAAGTACCAGGTATGGAACGAGGAGCTAGATTCCAGTTTAATCAATCATTTAATATACGGAAACCAATTGTTCATGTTGTTTTCAGATGCTGTTAGAGATATTAATTACTTTTTTACCTCTGTGCACCTAGCTCTCCATTCACAAAAATGACACACCTGAAACAGGGTCCCAGCACCTGCTGGTGATGAAAGGCGCCCCAGAGAGGATTTTGGACCGCTGCTCCACCATCCTGTTGCATGGCAAAGAGCAGCCTCTGGACGATGAGCTGAAGGACTCTTTCCAGAACGCATACCTGGAACTGGGGGGTCTGGGAGAGAGAGTGCTGGGTAAGGATGGATGGCAGCTGGGATTGAAATTAATAAATGAATTAACAGAGCAGAAACCACTCTGAAAATCTCTTCATTCATGTTTTTCTTGTCTCCCTTCCAGGTTTCTGCCACTTCAGCATGCCTGATGACCAGTTCCCAGAGGGCTTTGCTTTTGACACTGAGGAGGTGAACTTCCCCACTGAGAACCTGTGCTTCATCGGCCTCATGTCCATGATCGACCCTCCTCGTGCTGCTGTGCCCGACGCAGTCGGCAAATGCAGGAGCGCCGGAATCAAGGTAAAGCCCACAATATCATGGAAATGACTTGTTGACTCTAATGCAGAGTCAACATGAAGCTAATTCCATCACATTTAAAGTATAATGCTCAGGCTTGATAAGTGTTCCTCTCTTTCCAGGTCATCATGGTGACAGGTGATCATCCAATCACAGCCAAGGCTATTGCTAAGGGTGTGGGCATCATCTCCGAAGGCAACGAGACCGTTGAAGACATTGCGGCCCGTCTGAACATCCCAATCAACGAAGTCAACCCAAGGTACTGACAATACTGAGGAACCCTGGGTGCGTTTTGTTCCAGTTTTCATGGAAACACAACTGCACCTGGAGTACCCCAAGATCATGTTCTGGGCCCCATTTGTTTCAGACCTCAGAAACCCGTTTCTGATTAATCTAGTGCAACTGCGTTTACGTAACCAAATTGCTTTGTATACTCCAGAGATGCCAAGGCCTGTGTCGTCCATGGCGGAGACCTGAAAGATCTGGCGCCCGAGCAGCTTGACGACATCCTGAAGTACCACACTGAGATTGTTTTCGCCAGAACCTCCCCGCAGCAGAAACTGATCATTGTGGAGGGCTGCCAGAGACAGGTAGGAACTAAACAAACAAGGAGGTGTTTGTGTGTCAGGGAGGACATTTCCCTGCTCCTCTGAGCCTCTGTAGTGTTTGGCAAACTGGAAAAACATGAACACAAACACAGCATGTGCCGACGCCTTATTATGTAAATTCATGTGTGCATATTTGATATCCCTATCCCCAATGCTTATTTTGGATTATTGCTTTGGTCTGATGACTTAAGTTGGCGGAATAATCAAGCATAGCATCTGTCAAGCTGTGACCTTGCATGAATATTCATGAGTGCATCAGTAGGCAGAGAACTCTGTTTAGTGTGGAATTGGACGATGGATTTATTTATATATAAATCTTTTTGTTAATTATCGCCTCATCAAGGGCAACCACGAATATTATATTATTCTGATACAATGTCAGTTTCATCTCTTGACGTTTAATATTTAACAAAACCCCGACTACATAATCCATTTCTACTGAAATAGTTGAAAACGAATTAGCATATTGTATTCCAGTGTTTCCCAAATATTTCCTAAAGGAGTGGGAAGGGATCAATGATGACTTATTGATATTTCCTGTTATGAACCCAGTAACTTAAATTCACTTCCTCAGTAACTCGGACACTCCAAGCTATTTGCAGTGCAGATTACAGAGGTTGTATTTCAAATGTCTCTCCATTCACTTTTGGCTATATTTAGAATATTTTCATGCAGAAACCTACGTCTGCACACGTGCGAAAATAGATTTTTCGCGCTAAAATATACAAACTTTGACCAAAATTAAAATGTTTGGATTTGAATACATACGCAACACAGCCGGGAAGATACCGAATGATAAAAACAATGTTTCTCTCATGGAAATCCCATATCTGTAATCAGCATGCAGCACATCAACTGATTATCTTCACAGTTTCGCCAGAATACAAGCTCTGTATGTCGTCTGATTCCACCTCTGTCTCCTCCTCACTTTTATCTCGTCTGTACTGTCGGATGAAGTAGAATTGCCCTGAAACCTTTTTGAAAACAGAATAATTCCCTGTTGTGTGAAAGAAAAGCCGCTGTGTGATGCAGTGTAAGTAATGGAAATGTCACTCAACGGCAAGAATGGGGCTTTTTCTCTGAAGTGGCTGTGACACCTGTTGCAGAGAAGTTCTGAGCTTGCGTGACTTTTTGGAAATGGAGTTCATTGTCATTTGTACTTCTTTTTTAATTCTCTGTCTGAGTACAACTCCTACACACACAATGCATCTTTCCCTCAAGGCTTCTGTGCTCTGTCTCTGCAGGGAGCCATTGTGGCCGTGACAGGCG
>NW_022281243.1:0-12193 GCF_004355925.1 Anarrhichthys ocellatus | reverse complement strand
GTGTGTGTGTGTGTGTGTGTGTGTGTGTGTGTGTGTGTGTGTGTGTGGAGATGGACCAAGAGAGATCTAGTGGGAGAAGTGAAGCAGAATGGCTCATTCAGTCTCGCTTCCTTTCTCCTCTTTCTCCATGATGCTCACTCACGGTCCCTTTGGCTCCTCTGCTGCTGATTTTCCTCCCATATGTGATGAAAGCCATGCCCTGCCCCCATCCAACCTCCCTCCTCTTCCCCACTGAGTCTCCCTCCTTCCCTCCTCTCCCCTCATACATTCAGTGCAGGCACAAACAAATGGCTAAACTTGGAGGAGATGATCGCCACCACAGAGCTCTCCTGGTGGGAGAAGGGGGGGCATATTAGGGGGAGCCAAAAGGCACCAGTTGCCGCATTGCCACCGTTAAGCAACTTTGCTCCCAGACGTGACGGAGGCTGAATACTGCTACATTTCTAAAGTGCTGAGCTTTAGATGAAGGGATACGTGAATACATGAATACAGATGTCATCTGTCTATATGTTAGTGGATGATTTCTCTTTTCTGAATGAATGCAGATATAGAGCTCAAGACGTATAAAACAGTCGGCAGTCTTCAGCACAGTGTGACTGGTTTACTGGGCAGCGATGCAGAGCAGAAACTAGGAGACAGCTGTCAAACTCACAGGAGACCGACGAGGGGGGAGGGGGGGTCCATCTAAATATTTCATAATCTCACCTGAGTCAACATACCTTCTTCTTCTCCCTAATTGACTCAGTTATAAAGTTGGCAGCAATTCAAAAGCATATTTCATCCCAAAACGTAAATATTCTTGTATCTCACTCGCTTGATATCCTTGTTTGCATTGTTAGCGAACGCCTCTCCAGTGTGTACATCACTTGTCTTTTGGGGAGATTTAAAGGCGTCTTTTCTTTTGGGAGAAAGGAGACGGTGAATTCCCCAACGGAGGATTTATCTCTTTAGTGGCCAGAGATGGCGACACTGGACCACAAACCAACCACCCCCCCCATGGTTCCTCCCACTGTGAGCTGACCAAGCATGTCAGCCCCCGGCCACTTTTCATCTCAGCCGAAGGGGCACCGCGACTCCACCTTCACATCCATTCTTTACAGTCTGTTTCCCTCTTGTTCTCTGCGTTTGTACCTGTTTTCCTTCCCTCTGACCCCCTCTCTCTCCCCCTCTCTCTCTCTCCCTCTCTCTGAGGATTTAACATTCTTTCTGCTCGGCAGTCATTGTGTATTAACCAGAGCTTTTGTCACACGCCACCTCTCGTCTGTGACAGAACACGGCGAACTCCCTCTCTCCTTCTTTCTCTCTTTTTTTCTTCTTCCTGTAATTCCCTTCACCTCGTTGTTGTGCCGTGTTTCATCTCTCATTTCTCTTTTCTTTCCCTCTTTGCTTTCCTCTCCGGCCTGCCTCCCTCTCTTTCTCCCATTCTTTCACATACCATCTCTGTGTGTGTGTGTGTGTGTGTGTGTGTGTGTGTGTGTGTTTGGCAAAGCAGCTTGAGCGGCTCTTTGAACTTTCACTGCGAACAGTCGCGTCGAGAGAAAAAAAAAACACTCCAGAGGACACTGTCCCTCTGTGTCTGTCCATGAGGACATGTGACCAAAAGAAAACCCATAATCCAGGTCAGGTACTGAAACCTGAATCAGAGGCTACTTTGTTCGTGTGATTATGACAACAGGAAAACGCGGGAGGTTTGAGGAAGTGATGCAACTTGCAGCTATGTTGTGTTGGCCGGTTGATGTCGTGTAGGTGTGGCTAAAGGCCCAAAAGTGGGGGGGGGGGAAGAGCCGTTGATTTACTGGTTCATTCATTCTAGTCCAAAGCAGCGCTGTGTTAGAAGACCCTGTGGTCACAAAGCTTTTGAAGAAATATTGTGGATTGTGACTCTGTGAAAGGTGACTTTCATTAAGAGCCATGTCTGTGTCAGCAGCAGGTTGTCCTATTTAACAGAGATTATAGTGTCAAGAGATGAGTCGGGTGACACCACGTTCACATGATCAACAAACGCGCTGGAAGCTGATGGTGGCCGTCTGTTCATCTTTCATGTCGGTGTCGTCGTGCGTCACTCTGGCGGTTAAAAAAAAAAAACAAGTTCCCGCAAAGTTTCCAACAAGGACACACATTGATTCATTCATTCACTTTTGTTCTGCTGGAGGAAAGCTGAGAGATGCTCAGGACGTGAACGGAGTGTTAAACACGACCGAGTGTGTAAATTAACACCCTTTCTTTTCACTCTTTAAACAGGAGCGAGAGAGAAAAACACGGGTGGAAATGGAGGAAATGAACGAGTGGAGGAGGAGGCAGGCAGGCAGGCAGGCAGGCAGGCAGAGGGGGGGGGGGCTACAACACTTGACTCTGTCCATTCACATATCTGAATAGGTGTGGTAATAGTCGCTGGTAGCAACCGGGCAAAGTCCCGTGTGTGTGTGTGTGTGTGTGTGCGTGTGCGTGTGTGTGTGCGTCGGCGTCGGCACAGTTGAATGAGCAGCTTGTGTATCTGGCTAAAGACCCTGCTGGCACTCGGGAGGATAGTTCGTAGGAATTCACCATGCCTGTAAAAACCAGTGCATGCTTTAAAATATGCGTCCGCTTGACCGAGCGCTCTCCTCTGATGTCGGTTTGAGCCCGTAGGTCGTTGTTCTCTCAGGCGAGGGGAAAAAAAGCAGTAGGGGGGGCCTCAAGAATTCTTGTGTTTTTGGGGTTTCATTGGTATTCAGAGAGAATCGTTCATTCATCTATCTGAAGGGGTTCTCAGAGTCCAGTTCTCACACAAATCCTGCCTTTCTCTCAAACTTGACGTCACTGAATGAGGCGTCTCGATCTGTAACACACGTAAATAAGCTGCATTTTTGTAAAGTTTTGTTCCTTGGCCATAGTCCATTTAGAAAATCCCCACAAATCTCCATTAAGGGCTTGAAGGAAAGAAACGCAGCGCTCGTCGGATGGAGTGGCCCCATGCTCGTGGTCTTAACGGTCTCATGGAAAGATTTGAGCCTTTTGTTTGTTTTTGATGCGGATTTTATGGAAGTTGTACAAAGGGCCATTGTTCTGTGTCCAGTAGGCTTCTGTTTGTGTTTGTTTTTCATCCACCACATC
The DNA here is from genome assembly GCF_004355925.1 of Anarrhichthys ocellatus. Classification (NCBI taxonomy): domain Eukaryota; kingdom Metazoa; phylum Chordata; class Actinopteri; order Perciformes; family Anarhichadidae; genus Anarrhichthys; species Anarrhichthys ocellatus. Next base: position 9,100 of record NW_022281243.1, on the reverse strand, counting down.
TTCTCTGGAGAGCATCCCTCCAGATCTGCTCTCCATGCCCTCCTCTCACCCTCTCCCCTCCTTCCCTTTGTTCCTCCTTATACTTTGATTCTTTTTTTTTTTTTATCAATATGGTGACGCTAACCTTGAATGCTGCTCCTCGTGGTTGGGGATTACTTCCTCGTCTCCTGTGGGAGAACTTTGTCTTTTATGGAAAACAGTGCTGCATACAAAATAAAAAGTAAAACCAACAGATTTCACCTTTTGATGCCTATGGTGCATACCAAAAAGTTTGGGACCAGATCCGCGACCAGTGCCCACTATACGTCTCTACTGCAGGAGCATCCTGTAAAACGTTAACTAACATGGACAAATAGAAGCGTCTCGTGTTAGATTAGCGCAGGTAGCCTGGAGCTCATTTCTGTACGATGTGAGTAAGCTGATTAATCCCCGACTGTTATCTCTGAAGCTCAGTCTAGAGTGATAAGTGAAACCATCTAATGGGACTCTCCCTTGAAGGCTCTGCACAGGTGTTTTGAGATTACTGTACGTGCAGTCGCCAAACTCACACTAATTAGAATTACAATATTTATATATTTGCAGAATTACAAACTAGTGTTGCCTCCAAAATAAGTATTGGCGCTTAAAATGAGGCTCAAACCTCTAGTACTTCTGCCCCGTTTGTGAATTATTTGCCTCGGGCCAGATGGGCCCCTGGGGGTCCTCGGGGTCCAGAGGGTGGGATCTGGCCGCAGTGATCCAGAACCAGGCTCTGTGTTTTCCCAGCTTGGCCGGCCGGGGGGGGGCTGGATCAACAATAACATGTGCTGGGATCACACTCTCCCGCTCTGGTGACTCCCTGGGAAACTTTAAAAGGCCAACGCAGCAGAAACACTATATTAGTTAGCATATTTCCATGACCGGCACTGTGTGCAGCATGTCCACATGTGGTCACACCGGCGGTGGGGCAGCCACACGTGGGTCGTTTTTATGTCAAGTATATCGCCTTCAAAATGGCTGTTGCACATGCAGACACTTGGCTCGTTTGGGCAGCCTCCCTGCTGACATGCTAACACCTCTGATCCGTGTGCAGTGCTGGATTATAGATGAGCCTTAACAGCTAATCGATGTCGGCTTCTAGTGTTGCGATCTCCTGTTGCCTACCTGAAGCACACACGCTCTTAACTCCCTGTGATTAAACACATTTCTATAAATGGAGTGTGGGCTCACACAGGTGCTGGTAGCAACAAGGATGCAGATGTTTGACACTGACATGGCAAATTATTTTGTGTTAGTTAAGGGATGATGGAAATCGTTTTGTTGTTTCCTCCTGTGTGATCTACCTGTCTTTGAACTTTCACTTTAGTGCTTGTCTTCCTCCCCATCTCACCTTCTCTCCGTCACTCTGCCTCTCACACACACACACACACACACACACCGTCTGGCTTTCAGCCGTCTAGAAGACACAACCTTTTGTTGCTCCGTCAGCCACGGTGGCCGCCAATAGTGAGAGGGGATGTGTGTGGAGGAGACAGCGGAGAGAAAGGGGCCGGCACTCATGGTGTGATGGGGGAAGACACACACAGTATGGACTGTGTGTGTGTGCGTGTGTGTGTGTGAGATCCAGGTTCAACTATCTTTTAATTAAAATCGTTCCCGCCTACAGCGAGAGAGTTTGTGTCGCAGTCGGAGTGAAAATCAACAAAATGTCCCAAAGTGTGATTAGCAGTAACAGACTCCAGTGTGGGTGTTTGCTCCTCTGTGGGGTTTGGCTGAGCTACTTAATTGGTGAGGTTATGTTTAAGAAAGCTGGTGAATGAGGGAAACGTTGTGTGCTTTTCCTCACTCACACAGTGGCACCCTTTAGTGCCAACGTGGGTGTTTAAACAAGAGCGTTTTGTTTTCACCCTCCCGCCTGATCTGTCAAAAACTGACCAAAAACTGCCAGACGTTTGCTCCTCCCTCTTGGTGGCTCTGGTGTCCACAAAGACAGGATCCACATATTTGTGATCCTGGACCTGTTGTGCTTTCACTATGTTGTGTCTCGATTGACCAGCCTCCATCTCCTCTCATCATTTATATTATATCTTACTTATCAATGTTTATTTTGCGTCTCCAGGAAGGCCGCGAGCAGTATGAGCTGGCTGCGACCTCGGAGCAGGTCAGCAAGAAGAAGGCGAAGGGGAAGAAGAAAGAGAAGGATATGGATGAGCTGAAGAAGGAAGTGGATATGGTGAGTGTCTCAGCTGCACATTGGGTTTTTTTCACTCTTCTCGTCGTCCTCAGGTGCTCTTCCTCTGATTGTCTCCTGCTTCCCATATCACTACCCTGTCTTCTCTATTGTGTGGGTTTTATTCCCTCTGCCTCTCCTCCCTTCAAGTACCTCTTCTTGCCTCCTGTCTTTCATCGTAAAACACTTACTTTCTTCTTTTTTTTTTTTTCATGCAGCTTTCTCCTTCCCTCCTCACTTCATTTCATGCCTTTCTTTTCTCGACGTATTGCTCACCTGCAATCTTCCTCTGCTCTTCCTCCTCATTACTTCCCTTTTATCCTCCTCCTTTCTCTACTTCCTCTCACCTCCCCCGTGTCTTGTTGGCTCCTCATTCCGTCACCTCTGACTGTTTCTGTCGCAGCTCCACCATGTGAAAGGTGGTCATTTGTAAAACGGAAAGGTCGGCACACAATGAGCGCTGAATGTCACCTGCATATTGAACACACACACACACACATATTGTGGATACACACATGCGGCAGACATAAGCGCTGAACTGACGCCGCCTTCTTTTCTCTGTCGTTCTCGCAGGATGATCACAAGCTGACCCTTGATGAGCTCAATCGCAAATATGGAACAGACCTCAACAATGTGAGTGAGATGAAGAGGAAAATGTGTATTTATCCTCTTTTCTTCCTCCTCTTCCTTCTGATTTTCTTCCTCCTACCTGCTGATGAAGGAAGTCGTCCTGTTTTTCTGTTGATGGTGTGTTGCCAGCCAACTAGTAGCACCTACAGTCCCCCATGGACTTGTTTGTGTGTACGCGTGTAGCTGGCCTGCAGTGTGCTTTTAAATGTGGCTGAATTGTCAACACGTGTATCTTCTGCTCACATCAGGGTTTGACTTGTGCGAAGGCTGCTGAGATTCTGATTCGTGATGGACCCAACGCCCTCACTCCTCCTCCCACCACCCCAGAGTGGGTCAAATTCTGCAAACAGGTAACATCCGCTGTCTGTGTTGGTGCTGCAGGGCCGTGATGAGCACATTGTCTTTCCTACAGTTGTTTATATTGACGCCTTTAGCGTCCGTGTTGAAGCTCAGTTCAGGTGCTCATTCAAATTTCAGGCTTAGCAGGTCCCTCCTGTTCTGTTTTCCTTCAGATGTTTGGCGGGTTCTCCATGCTTCTGTGGACTGGCGCCGTCCTCTGTTTCCTGGCCTATGGTATCCAGGCTGTAATGGAGGATGAGCCAGCTAATGACAATGTAAGAAAAGGTCCTTGTAGCCTGTGTAGTGTCTTGATGTAAAACATTTCATGAGATTTACATTAAATCAGAAGCTGAACCACTGGGTCAAACCTCTTTAACCTCGTCTCACGTTCACAGTTGTACCTGGGTGTCGTGCTTTCTGCTGTCGTTATCATCACTGGCTGCTTCTCCTACTACCAAGAGGCCAAGAGCTCCAAGATCATGGACTCCTTCAAGAACCTGGTCCCACAGGTGCCCCTCCCGTTTTACACCTTTTATTCATTTAACTGTTTACTTTTGATTTCTGCATCAACGTTTTATACATTCATAAACATACTAAGAAGCAACAGCAGTTAAAACGGACCAAAAAAAATGAAGCAATCAGTCTCTTTGTCTCACATGCATCTCCGTCATGTCTCGTCTCGTAGCAAGCCCTGGTCGTCCGTGACGGCGAGAAGAAGTGCATCAACGCTGAGGAGGTGGTGGTCGGTGATTTAGTGGAGGTGAAGGGTGGAGACCGGATCCCCGCTGATCTGAGAATCATCTCCGCCCACGGCTGCAAGGTGCGTGTTATTTTTCATCTCTCCAGGTCCCATATTAATTGAGTTAAAACCATTCATATCGCTGACATTTCATTATCAGAGTATGCCTCCCTTTGCGGTCTTTTTTTTGTGTGACTAGTGGAAGTCAACCAGTCTGTGACCCATTTTAAGCCCTGAACTAAACTCAACACCCTAGAGCAACACTTGACCCATTTATTGCTCATGCTTTTCCACTAGCCACATATGGAGGATAAAGTTTGTTTGTGGTCGCATTCTTCCCAGTTTTTATGTTTCTTTTCCTGCAGCCACATTGATATTCCGTCTTCCATCAATCACAGTTTGTTTCATTTCTCAGGTGGACAACTCCTCTCTGACCGGCGAATCAGAGCCCCAGACTCGTACTCCTGACTTCTCCAATGAGAACCCGCTGGAGACCAGGAACATTGCTTTCTTCTCCACCAACTGTGTTGAAGGTACGACAACAGGATGCATAAAAGCCATTCAGAGACGGTGCTGCATTTCGTCTGTAGTTCAGAGACTATGTAATGAAACAGATGTTTGCTGTTGAAAAGAAATTCAATAAAAAAATGTAATCATCCTTGCTACAGGAACGGCCCGTGGTGTCGTGATCAGCACCGGAGACCGTACCGTCATGGGGCGCATCGCCACGCTGGCCTCTGGCCTTGAAGTTGGACGCACCCCCATTTCAATCGAGATCGAGCACTTCATCCACATCATCACCGGCGTGGCCATCTTCCTGGGCGTTTCCTTCTTCGTCCTCTCGCTCATCCTCGGATACAGCTGGCTGGAGGCCGTCATCTTCCTCATCGGTATCATTGTGGCCAACGTTCCAGAAGGTCTCCTAGCTACAGTCACTGTGAGTTTACCAGCATTTCTGCCCTGAGTTTCATTTTCAATAGATCATATTTGATGCAAGGAGTGGAGATCTTACTGTTAGAAATACTTGATTCCCGTCTCCAGGTGTGTCTGACTCTGACTGCTAAGCGTATGGCGAAGAAGAACTGCCTGGTGAAGAACTTGGAAGCTGTCGAGACCCTGGGCTCCACCTCCACCATCTGCTCCGACAAGACCGGCACCCTGACCCAGAATCGGATGACCGTGGCCCACATGTGGTTCGACAACCAGATCCACGAGGCCGACACCACAGAGAACCAGAGCGGCACCTCCTTCGACAAGAGCTCTGCCACCTGGGCTGCCCTGGCCAGAGTCGCCGGACTGTGTAACCGCGCCGTCTTCCTGGCAGAGCAGTCCAACCTTCCCATCCTGAAGGTGGGTTTATGTACCCTGCAATCGAATACTTGAATACATAATGCCAAATATTAAGGCTTCTCTGAGACAACAGCCCTTTTTTCAGGGCTGATGTTATCAGACAAATAATTTAGCTCTTTGAACTAAAAGCAGAAGTCCTCTTTTGTTCAACAACAATAAAGCTTTTTTTCTGTTGCTCATTATGTGGGCAGGATTTACCTGTACTGCCGACTCATCTTTCAATCTCAATGTGCCCTTTTTCAAACAGTTTGAAAATTACAGTAAAACCAAACAAGTGTCCCTATTGTTCTTTTTTCTTTTACTGATATTGGCTTCATTTCATTTCTAGCAATGCCAACACCTGTTCAAGTGTTCTTCATAAAAGATGAGTGTTTGTTCAAATCTGATGAGGGACAAGAGACTGCAATGTATTTTAAAAGATTCATACAAATTCACACCTCCTGGAATGCAATATACAACAGCTGCCCATCACTTCAGCAACAATACATGCACGTTATGGAGATGCTTTCCTCTCAGCCCAACAGGCTTGTTTTCCAGCGTATACCTCCCTCCCTGGAGTAAACACACACATTTTGTAACCGCATGATTATACCGAACACTGGCAAACACACGCACACAGATGTACGCATGTCTCTTGGCTCCCAGAATTTCCCTTGGAGCCCGGTCTCGTGTGTGTGTGTGTGTGTGTGTGTGTGTGTGTGTGTGTGTGTGTGTGTCACCTGTAACTGGCTGGCATCATGGCTCTAATTACCAGTCATTCCCTGTCGTTACGCATTATTCTTGGCTGGTTTGCAGCAAAGCGGGGCCAGCTCTATAAACATCTGTCTCTGATTTACTGAGTGAGGGAGTTACACCATTGGCGTTAAGGAATATTTCACCCCAAAAAATGACATGTATATCAACTACACTACCCGTGTTGAGTTTAATTCCTGAAGAAGACTGTTATTCTCTCATGCCTCAACAGTGAACAAAGAATTAAAGAGAAGAAAAAGCAAAACTATATCAAAACATCCATTTGCAAACACTCCCAATTTGTGCAATATAATCTTTTTTTAATCTAATTAAATACTCACTACTTCACTATAACCTTACTATTTGAAACGCAGTCGGTGGTACCAGGCCTTGTGCCACATCCTCGTGTCCGTCCTCAGGAGGCTTTCACAGCGACGCATTGAGTTTATGGAGTCGCCGTTTGTTGAGGTTAATGTTCTCCATCTTCCCCCACCAGAGAGATGTGGCCGGTGACGCCTCTGAGTCGGCTCTGCTGAAATGCATCGAGCTGTGCTGCGGATCAGTCCTGGAAATGAGAAACAAAACCCCCAAAATTTCTGAGATCCCGTTCAACTCTACTAACAAGTACCAGGTATGGAACGAGGAGCTAGATTCCAGTTTAATCAATCATTTAATATACGGAAACCAATTGTTCATGTTGTTTTCAGATGCTGTTAGAGATATTAATTACTTTTTTACCTCTGTGCACCTAGCTCTCCATTCACAAAAATGACACACCTGAAACAGGGTCCCAGCACCTGCTGGTGATGAAAGGCGCCCCAGAGAGGATTTTGGACCGCTGCTCCACCATCCTGTTGCATGGCAAAGAGCAGCCTCTGGACGATGAGCTGAAGGACTCTTTCCAGAACGCATACCTGGAACTGGGGGGTCTGGGAGAGAGAGTGCTGGGTAAGGATGGATGGCAGCTGGGATTGAAATTAATAAATGAATTAACAGAGCAGAAACCACTCTGAAAATCTCTTCATTCATGTTTTTCTTGTCTCCCTTCCAGGTTTCTGCCACTTCAGCATGCCTGATGACCAGTTCCCAGAGGGCTTTGCTTTTGACACTGAGGAGGTGAACTTCCCCACTGAGAACCTGTGCTTCATCGGCCTCATGTCCATGATCGACCCTCCTCGTGCTGCTGTGCCCGACGCAGTCGGCAAATGCAGGAGCGCCGGAATCAAGGTAAAGCCCACAATATCATGGAAATGACTTGTTGACTCTAATGCAGAGTCAACATGAAGCTAATTCCATCACATTTAAAGTATAATGCTCAGGCTTGATAAGTGTTCCTCTCTTTCCAGGTCATCATGGTGACAGGTGATCATCCAATCACAGCCAAGGCTATTGCTAAGGGTGTGGGCATCATCTCCGAAGGCAACGAGACCGTTGAAGACATTGCGGCCCGTCTGAACATCCCAATCAACGAAGTCAACCCAAGGTACTGACAATACTGAGGAACCCTGGGTGCGTTTTGTTCCAGTTTTCATGGAAACACAACTGCACCTGGAGTACCCCAAGATCATGTTCTGGGCCCCATTTGTTTCAGACCTCAGAAACCCGTTTCTGATTAATCTAGTGCAACTGCGTTTACGTAACCAAATTGCTTTGTATACTCCAGAGATGCCAAGGCCTGTGTCGTCCATGGCGGAGACCTGAAAGATCTGGCGCCCGAGCAGCTTGACGACATCCTGAAGTACCACACTGAGATTGTTTTCGCCAGAACCTCCCCGCAGCAGAAACTGATCATTGTGGAGGGCTGCCAGAGACAGGTAGGAACTAAACAAACAAGGAGGTGTTTGTGTGTCAGGGAGGACATTTCCCTGCTCCTCTGAGCCTCTGTAGTGTTTGGCAAACTGGAAAAACATGAACACAAACACAGCATGTGCCGACGCCTTATTATGTAAATTCATGTGTGCATATTTGATATCCCTATCCCCAATGCTTATTTTGGATTATTGCTTTGGTCTGATGACTTAAGTTGGCGGAATAATCAAGCATAGCATCTGTCAAGCTGTGACCTTGCATGAATATTCATGAGTGCATCAGTAGGCAGAGAACTCTGTTTAGTGTGGAATTGGACGATGGATTTATTTATATATAAATCTTTTTGTTAATTATCGCCTCATCAAGGGCAACCACGAATATTATATTATTCTGATACAATGTCAGTTTCATCTCTTGACGTTTAATATTTAACAAAACCCCGACTACATAATCCATTTCTACTGAAATAGTTGAAAACGAATTAGCATATTGTATTCCAGTGTTTCCCAAATATTTCCTAAAGGAGTGGGAAGGGATCAATGATGACTTATTGATATTTCCTGTTATGAACCCAGTAACTTAAATTCACTTCCTCAGTAACTCGGACACTCCAAGCTATTTGCAGTGCAGATTACAGAGGTTGTATTTCAAATGTCTCTCCATTCACTTTTGGCTATATTTAGAATATTTTCATGCAGAAACCTACGTCTGCACACGTGCGAAAATAGATTTTTCGCGCTAAAATATACAAACTTTGACCAAAATTAAAATGTTTGGATTTGAATACATACGCAACACAGCCGGGAAGATACCGAATGATAAAAACAATGTTTCTCTCATGGAAATCCCATATCTGTAATCAGCATGCAGCACATCAACTGATTATCTTCACAGTTTCGCCAGAATACAAGCTCTGTATGTCGTCTGATTCCACCTCTGTCTCCTCCTCACTTTTATCTCGTCTGTACTGTCGGATGAAGTAGAATTGCCCTGAAACCTTTTTGAAAACAGAATAATTCCCTGTTGTGTGAAAGAAAAGCCGCTGTGTGATGCAGTGTAAGTAATGGAAATGTCACTCAACGGCAAGAATGGGGCTTTTTCTCTGAAGTGGCTGTGACACCTGTTGCAGAGAAGTTCTGAGCTTGCGTGACTTTTTGGAAATGGAGTTCATTGTCATTTGTACTTCTTTTTTAATTCTCTGTCTGAGTACAACTCCTACACACACAATGCATCTTTCCCTCAAGGCTTCTGTGCTCTGTCTCTGCAGGGAGCCATTGTGGCCGTGACAGGCG
>NW_022281242.1:0-12196 GCF_004355925.1 Anarrhichthys ocellatus | reverse complement strand
GAGTCCAGACACTGCTGGTGGATGATGATGATGATGATGATAGAACGATGAGTTGATGAAGCTGATAAATCTGCGAAGACCGGGCGGAGATAAGGAGGTGAAGGGGTGCGTAACAGCAGCATGAACGTACTGAAGAGAGAGAGACGATCATATTTAAGAGAGACAGCAGCAAGATGATAGACTAACAATGTAATTGTTTCGTTGTGCTATTGGATAGAGGAGACCAGCTGATCTAAACAGCTGATATTGACAGCCCCGAACATTGACAGCAAGGAAATTATGAGTGAACATGCCTGAGGAATGATTGGAAGATGTATGAGAAATAAACCGGCTTAGGCATACAAGAGTATAGTCTTCCTGACTGAAGTTACGCTAGAGCTTCATATCACTGAAAACAGTAGTGAAACATTTATTCAGTCTCTCTCTTCAAATCCACTCTATCTTGGGTCTCAGTCACTGAGCTTATAGATCATTTTAAAAGCCGGAGACAGACTCCGCCTCTATAATGTGGAACTGAGAAATACAAGTTATCAAGCCACTCTTACAAAACAAAATAACTCTAGACATATCACTAATGAGCACTTATAGGCCCAAACCTCCCATTTCAAGTATCTATAGTATTATTATAAGATCTCAGTGCTGCCTTCGAAACGATCGGGCCAGAGCATACTAGACTGACTTGAAAACTGTGTGGGACTTTGTGGCACAACACTAAACTGGTTTGAATCCTACTTCAAAAAGAACAGGGACTATTTTGTGTCTATACATCTGAGCGGAAAAATATGACATGCTGAGTTCCTCGAAGCTTCATTCTCGGGTCTCTTCTGTTTAACATCTACATGGTTCCACTGGCTCAGATTATAGAAAACTACAAAATAAGTTGTAAGTTAACAAATCAACGATTGGATGAGCCAAGATCTTCTTCAATTAAACAAAGATAAAACTGAGGTAGCAGTTTTTGGAGCCAAGGCGGAATGTTTAAAATTCCGCGCTCAGCTTCAGTCGGCAATGTTAAAAACCACAAACCAAGCCAGAAATAGGTGCAGTCACGGACTCAGACCTGAATTTCAATAGCTACATTAAGACAACAAAAAATCTGCCTATTACCACCTTAAGAATACATCAATGATCAAAGGACTTATGTCTCAACAGGACTTCTATGATCTACTATCAGCAGTAACTGTAACGGTGTCTTCACGGGTCTCACAAAACAAATCGATTACAAAGCTGCAGCTGATTCAGAACGCTGCTGCTTGAGTCCTCACGAAGACCAAGAAAGTGGATCACGTCTCTCCAGTTCTGAGGTCTTTACACTGGCTTCCTGTCTGTCAAAGAATTGATTTGAAAATACTACTCTTGGTTTATAGAGCACTGAATGGTTTAGGGCCAAAATATATTCGTGATCTTCTGTTGCATGAGGAACCATCCAGACCTCTCACGTCATCTGGGACAGTATTGTATCATAAGGAAATATGCACCATTGTAGAGCTTCAACAGCAGACCGTGCAACATTTACTCACTAATGATGCATTTAAATGTTTCGGTTAATATGTAAAAGTATCCATTTTGAATGTAGAGAGGGCTCTTTGTTATTATAGCCCAGAGCTTCATGTTGAAGAACTGGCTGTTTTCTAAACAGTGAATAAACAAAATGGATTCCTCACTAAACCTAAGGAAAACATGCTGTGATAGAAGTGGCTCTTGTGGGGGAAAAAATAAACATTTGGGGTCCATTTCTGAGCAAGCTGGATAAAGCTACAGACTTAACATTCAACGGTGATAGTATGAGGCTGTCCAGCACGGGTTTTTCTTACAGAGAAATAATATAAATGTCTTAGACTGGGCTTTTTGTTTTATAATTTTGTTTTGTTGGAAAGGCAGTGAAGCATTATATCAAATACATGACTTCCACATGCAGCGTCATGTCTGGCAGGCTAAATCAGGCTTGATAGGCCCACTCACTGTCATCCCTATTTAGTTAGAAGTAATAACTCATCGTCCAACATTACAGAATGAAAGCAAGAAATAAGGATGAAATCATTCTAAGAAGCAATTGCAAGGCCTTTCACTGCATCAAACGCACAGTCGACTGGGTGACTTGGCTACTAACAAATGCAAAATTGGCCCCGGAGGGCTCTGTCCATGGTGCTGACTGAGTCCTGGTGTGGACAGAATGCGATGACAGAGCAGTATCCAGTAAACAACAAACAATAAGTAGATCTGTGCAATAGACCCTTTTCGTGACAGCTCTCGAGACATATAGGAGTAATAAATAATACATAATGTGTTCAAAAGGCTTGTACAAAATGTACTGAAAAGACCTAAAGGGACACTTCAATAGGAACTTGCCGCCATTAATGATATCAGCCACAGCGATGCTGCTTCAATAATGAACAAAGGCCTCGTTGATAATAAGTAAATGTGTATAAAGAGGGTTTCAATATAATTAAACCAGTAAGCAAAATAAAGCCTGCAGGTGTTCATGAGGCAAACACAAACTTTTGCTTCAATAGTGTGGCACACCCAACAATGTGACCACATTGATGTTAATGTATGATTTCATTTGTCACTGTTTCTTTTGAACGATTTAATATGTAGAACATGATTTTAGGGATTGAAGTAATAATTACAGAGTGTAATCTAAACATATGGACCGGACAGAGGGACAGTAAAGAATTGCAGCGCCTCAGGAGGAACTATTGACACCAGAGCAGTTGCGCGCAGGTTGCTTTAGTGTGTGACTCCCGCTCACTCCTCGGATTAATGAGTGCCTTCTGTGATTAGTTCTACATTCATCGATCTCAAAAGGAGTTGTTGTTGTCGTTAGCCGTTAGCTGAAGCATACTGTGGGCAGGATGTGTCCTATGATGCATTGCGTCCCAATTTCCCCCCCCCCCCCCCACAGGCCTTAAACCCTGAACCATCAGGGACTTACTGACGTCACCTGCTAAATGGTTGAGTGTGAGACAGTGTAAGGGCTTGAAACGGTGTAAATACCAATGACACCGCAACAGATCACGTTACCAAGATAACGTCAAAAAGTATCTCGTGAAATTCCAGGTATTTATTTTAATTTTTACTCCCAGATTTCAACGTCTTCCAGGCTCTTTCCTCACAAGATGAGAGGTCATTTATGTTAAAATAATCTATTTTTGTCAAAACAGCTTCAATGACAAAACAAAATGTCTGCGCGAGAGCCCTCGAACACGATGATTTGACAGTGGAACAGTCCTAAACCCTCACGGACTTTGTGGCAGGGCCTCAAAGTCTGAGAGTGGAGATTGGGATTGGCCCAGAGGCTGCATAATATAATAGGATGGTGTCTAAACTAAAAATAGTTTGGAGAGATTAACAGCAGCAATTCACCATCACTGTCATGTTCGAGACCGGCAGAGGTACTTGTTGAACTCAGGAAAAATGGTTATTTACCGTAAAAAAGAGAAGAAAAAAAAATGTTGGGAGATTATTAAAGAATATTAAAAGCTAAAATGATCTTCACTGAACAGAAGTTAGCTGAGATATTTTGAAGCTGTCACTTAGCAGATCTGCAAAGCTTCTGGAAACAGATCCTATTCAGGTTCAGTCATTAATGGTTGTCTTGCTGCTGCTCAGGTCAGACGCCCCTCGATTACAAATCTCCCTGTAGAGTCCAAGCACCAAAGACTCTGTCAAGACTTTATCATCACATATCATCTGTTAATAATAAACAATTATCTGTTTTTCATCTGACTTGTCTCTCCTGATTGAAATACCGTTCTGTTCGAACATTATTGTGCATGGAGAGAGCGCTCTCAAAGAAAACATGAATAAGAATGATCAGAAAGAGCAACATCGGTAACCACAACCGTATAAATGTTCAGACCCTTGGAAATAATTGAAATGAATAAAAGTTCAGAGTTTGGCCCTTGTTGTGTGTGGGTTCACATGCTGAGTCAGTCCAAAGTTGTCATGAACACAACACAGTTCTTTCGTGCCTCTGTCCTAGTGGTTGTCAACATGGATGTTGAAGTGGGGAGAGGTTGACTCAGTAAGAACAGCTGCACTGTTATTATGATCTGATCAAGTTTCAGTCGTCACACTTTATCATCACATATCATCTGTTAATAATAAACAATTTATTGGAAGCTTTTATATTTATTTGCCAGGCCTCTGGCAGAATAAACTATTCCCGCCATCCCTTAACCGTCAGGACCTCCTGAGGCAGCGAACGAGGCTTAACCTTCAACCTACTGCTGAGAAAAGATTAGCTACGAGAGAGCGACTTGCCACACCTCTCAAACTTCACGTAACAGAAAAGGAAGGGCAAGTTAGGGGGAAAACTGCCCGTTTAATATGGAAGCTATGAGAGAAAAAAAAACAGAACAACTTAAAAAAGGTCTTATTTTGAATAAGGGGAAAGGGTTCAAGAAACAGTCATAATCTGCTTCATCCAATGCTTTGATGGGGCCCCAATTGTTCATTATGAAATAGATTATAACAAGACAGTATGAAATAGATAGTACAATTTACAAATGGTGTGAAATATTATAAAAAAGATTTTTAAAGTTATAATATGAATATGTTAAAAACCACCCCTCAGACACCATCTAGCTTGTTTTCAGGCAGCGTTCACTATTGTAAGTTGCAAAAAGAATAACACAAACACTCCTCATAAAGCACAAACAAGCAGAGGACCAACAGATATGACTGTTTTCTTCACAGCGAAGTCGTGCAATTTAGGAGCTGCGACATGCAACTGAAACCGAGACCAAAGTAAGACAAAGACTTCATGAAACACCACTGTAGGGAAAGGGAAGCACACTGGAGGACAGAAGCTTTCTCAGCTAAAGCCACAGTCAAGCTTCAAGGCTTTCCCTAAAAAAAAAAAAGGATTTATGTAGCGGTGGCAGAGGAGCGCAGTATGAAAAATGAGCAAATATCATCCCAGTCATGACTTCAGAACATCACCCAGATGCAGTCCAAACAGAAACATGTGAAGAGGATAGCAGTGACGTTGGCAGCAACTTGTCTGATCAAAGTGTAGTATGAACACGGAAGTTTCCTTCTGCCGTGTTGTGCAACCAAAAGTATTAGTCTGTTATATTATAGATGGGCACATTGTGCAAATTACACATCACACACAAACACAGTCAGCCCAGCACCATTCTCCTGCTGGGCTGTGGGCAGAGAGCATGTCTTTGTTAAGGACAACAGCTACATTGATACACTTAAAACCTGACTGGCCTCACTGTCTGTGATAATGGGACATCAGAGAAACACCGCCCGGCAGGAGGCTGCAGCCAGGACTCTCTTCAAAAGGCTGCTCCTCTTAGCTGGGATCATCTGAGCTTACCTCACTGACTTTAAACCATATAAGACAATAGATCTGTGGATCTGTGTCAGACTGGCTTTCCCACTTATGTGATTGTTAGTGTGCCGTGTGTGGTTTATTCTTATCTTTGTACCAGATACAACAAATTGTATCACACCCGCATCTGTCATCATTGGAAAGAATTAAAGTCCCAGTGAGGCAGAAGCTAGAGTGTCCTCAGCGTCTTTACGGCGAGTACTCCCCAGTGAACCGGAAGAAATGCAGCAGCATCAGAATTTCATCTGGGGATCTGACCTTTGACTAAAAGTATGCATGCTCACACATCCCTCCCCTGGGACATTTGTGTTATGTTGAAGCTCTTCAGTCGTCAAATGTTTAAAAAAAAGATTTATAACTCTGCTCCTCAAATGATGACCGAGCTCCTTACCCTATCTCTAAGGCTGAGCCCGGCCACCCTATGGAGGAAGCTCATTTCGGCCGCTTGTAACCGCGACCTCGTCCTTTCGGTCACGACCCAGAGTTCGTGACCATAGGTGAGGGTAGGAATGTAGACCGAGTGGTAAATTGAGAGCTTTGCCTTCCGGCTCAGCTCCCTCTTCACCAAGACGGTCCGGTGCAGCGCCTGCTTTACTGCTGCAGCCGCACCGATCCGTCTGTCGATCTCCCGCTCCATCTTACCCTCACTCATGAACAAGACCCCAAGATACTTGAACTCCTTCGATTGAGGTAGGCACTCCGTCCCCACCTGGAGGGAGCAATCCACCGGTTTCCGGCAGAGCACCATGGCCTCAGATTTGGAGGTGCTAACTCTCATCCCCGCCGCTTCACACTCGGCTGCAAACCGCCCCAGTGAATGCTGGAGGTCACGATCCGAGGAGGCTAACAGGACCACATCATCTGCAAACAGCAGAGAGGCGATCCTGAGACCCCCGAACCTGACGTTCTCCACCCCCAGGCTGTGCCTAGATATCCTGTCCATGAAAGTCACGAACAGGACCGGAGACAAAGGGCAGCCTCTGCAGAGGACATGTTGGTCGGGTTTAGGAGTTCCTCAAAGTGCTCTTTCCACCGCCCGACGATGTCCCCTGTCCGGGTCAGCAGTTCCCCCCCCCCTGCTGAGAACAGCCTGGGGTAAGCCCTGCTTTCCCTTCCTGAGCCGTCGGATGGTTTGCCAGAACCTCCTTGAGGCCAACCGAAAGTCCTTCTCCATGGCCTCCCCAAACTCCTCCCATGCCCGAGTTTTAGCATTCGCGACCACCGCAGCTGCAGCCCTTCTGGCCTGCCGGTACCTGTCAGCTGCTTCGGGAGACCCCTGGGCCAACCAGGCCTTGAAGGTCTTCTTCTTCAGCTTGACGGCTTCCCTCACCTCCGGTGTCCACCACCGGGTTCTCGGGTTGCTGCCACGACAGGCACCGATGACCTTCCGGCCACAGCTCCTAGCAGCCGCGTCCACAATAGAGGCTTTGAACATGGTCCATTCGGATTCCATGTCCCCAACCTCCCTCGGGATGTGAGAGAAGTTGTTCCGGAGGTGGGAGTTAAAGACCTCCCAGACAGGGTCCTCCGCCAGACGTTCCCAGTTCACCCTCACTACACGTTTGGGCTTGCCGGGTCTTTCCAACCGGTTCCCCTGCCATCTGATCCAACTCACCACCAGGTGGTGATCAGTTGACAGCTCTGCTCCTCTCCTCACCCGAGTGTCCAAGACATATGGCCGCAAATCAAATGATACGATTACAAAGTCGATCATTGATCTCCGGCCTAAGGTCTTCTGGTACCAGGTACACTTATGGAGGCGACCCTCTCGTTCTCCGGGGAGAACTCCAACACAGCGGCGCTCAGCCGGGGGCTCGTGAGTATCCCCACTCCCGCCCGGCGCCTCTCACCCTGGGCAATTCCGGAAAAGGACAAAGTCCAACCTCTCTCCAGGAGCTTGGTTCCAGAGCCAGCGCTGTGTGTGGAGGTGAGTCCAACTATATCTAGCTGGTATCGCTCCACCTCCTGCACCAGCTCTGGCTCTTTCCCCGCTAGCGAGGTGACGTTCCACGTCCCTAGAGCTAGTCTATGCTGCCGGCGATCGGCTCGCCCAGGGCTCCCGCCTGACCCGCCGCCCGGTCTGCATTGCACCCGACCCCGATGCTTGTCCCTGCAGGTGGTGGGTCCACAGGGTGGCTGCTCCATGCTGTTTATTCGGGCTGAGCCCGACCGGGCCCCATGGGCAAAGGCCCGGCCACCAGACGCTCGCTGAAGAGCTCCCCTCCTGGGTCTGGCTCCGGGAGGGTGCCCCGGTTTCCCTGGTCCGGGCGAGGTAGCTAAAGTCCGTGGGCTGCTTATCATTAGGGTCGTTTGAACCGCTCTTAGTCTGGGCTCTCCCCCGAGACCTGTTTGCCTTGGGAGACCCTACCAGGGGCTAATGCCCCGGACAACATAGCTCCCAGGATCACTGAGCCACTCAAACTCCTCCACCACGTTAAGGTGGCGATTATCATACAACAAGACCATATTGTTAAACACCTGTTTCATTTTGTCGTACTATTGAACGTAATTGTGGAGTGACCTCTGATAGATTTACTCCTTCTCTTAAGAATTAAATTTGGAATTTCAACTCCTCACCCGATATGAAGAAATTAGTTCTTTGTCCGGAACGTTGTGAAGTCAATCAAGGCTCCTCTGGTCATCCGGTCCCCTCTCTCTGTTTTTCTGGTGAGGTATAGGGCATGATCACGTTGATGGATCCCGAATTGCAGTTACCGAATTGCAGTTACCGGACGTCCTCGGAGTCCCGATGAAGCTTCAAACAGCCCCACGTTCGGGCGCCAAATTGTGGTGGAAAATTTCTAGGTCAATCGGGAGGAGAGAGTTTGTGTTCTCAAATCAATAATGAAGTCATCAGAAGATTCAAAGTTGTCTTTTTCCGTTTATTCTCTTGCAAGAGGGAAGAAAGCACAGCAACTACGTATTCAGTAGACTGCGTAAAACCTTCTTCCACGAAGTGCAATATTCAACATCATTTATGCATACAAAGGTTCACGCCTTTACAACTTCAGATAATGCGTCAAAAAGGGAGTATGATATTTCAGACACAGGCTGTCTGTTCCTGCGGACGTTAGTTTCTGGAGTCAAGCTCTTGTCTCTGTGTCTCTGTCTTACCAACAAAGAAACAGTGTCTCTTCACTTCCCACCCTTGTGGGAAAAGATAACAAGACACCTGGATCCAAAACTAATTAATATCTTCTGCAAGACTACTGCTTTGTGTCTGTCTGTGTTCCACACTTTCAGTTGTACATTCTCTAACATTTCACATGATACAATAACATAACCTAACTTATACGTGGTCAAGATATCTGTATTACGATCTATACTATAACATAATTTCCCATTACATTTTCCATTTTGAAACCTTGTGATGTGTTTTCATCAATTTCCCTCAGTGATAAGATCAAGGAACTTTTAAAGGGAGATTATAAATTGCTTTTAGAGTCTAAAGTCTACTCAATAACAGAACAGAAAAAAATAGCTTGACAGGATGCTGAATGATCCTGAGGCAGACAGACAAAAAGCTGCAGGGTCCCCCGAAGCATAGCAGTCTGATCAGGGCCTGAGTCAAACTATGATTGCGAGGAGGCTTTAAGTGTAATCTAGTGAAATGCATACTTTGTCTGGAGAGTCATTGTTTCAAAGGGGTAAAAAGCAGATAAAAATCATATAAAAGCGGAGCCCTGACTCGAGGCTTCCGAGTCAAGCTGTGCCAACAGAGAAGCTCCGGTCCCAGGCTTCATTGTCATCACGGTTTTTGGTGGATTACATAACAGAAAGCTGATGATTTATCGTAACATTTAATCTCAGTTGTAAAAAACACATGTATCTACTCAACGCAACACTCACATGCGCTCAACTGCAGGGCTGGCTATCTTCACTTGCATTGACAAACCGATTCATCTCGGGGGGGGGCAAATATAGACTGTAAAAAAGTTCCTGCAGATCAGCAAATACTGGTGGTGAACCTTTTATTCCTTCAACCAAAATAAGTGAACAAAATGCTGCAGGATTCTGTTCTCAAAGGGCGATCTGTTTCAGACACCTGATTACCTGCTAAGTGGTTTCTGCTGAAGAAATTGGATTCTTTTTGCAGCCATTTTGGGTCGCTCCCTCCAGAATGAAGTTAAAAATTAATTTTATTAGCTGATCCTTTTGCAGTCTGAGTTTTGAGTCATCCAATCACTCACACTGTATCACCTAAGTTGTTTGCCACCAGTACATGTACACATGTGCAAAATATTAGGCAGGTCCAAAACACAATGAATGATCTCTTTAGGGTGCAGCCATCTGTGCAAATATGATCTGTCAAACAATCATGGCTCTGATTGGCTCTGATCCCTCTGGAAGAAAAATGATCTTGATGCTTGATGATATTAGTAACTGACTGAAAATTAATGTGTGGGAAATTGTCGCGATGAAATTTGATATCGGCCCTCGCTGCTCTTGGTATTCACTTCACATTTTTTCCTCTGCAGTCGTTCACTTCCCTTTTCCCCTGCATGTTTTTCAAAGATT
Organism: Anarrhichthys ocellatus; assembly: GCF_004355925.1. Classification (NCBI taxonomy): domain Eukaryota; kingdom Metazoa; phylum Chordata; class Actinopteri; order Perciformes; family Anarhichadidae; genus Anarrhichthys; species Anarrhichthys ocellatus. The sequence goes on along the minus strand of NW_022281242.1, from coordinate 2,331 downwards.
ACGCAATGTTCGCAGACTTGCTCCAACTTAAAGTCAGAATTATTCTTTCGCGTTTCATTTTTTTTGAAAATAGCAAATGAATGTGTTTTAGTCCTCCATCGATACAGTACCACGGTGGCTCAGAAGTGCAGAGCAGAAAACAAAATGATGCTTCATTAAACAGTTAAAAGAAAGTATCGAGATCTATCTCAAAAAACGTTGGGGAAAAACATTTACATATGATGAACATGAAATGGGAAAAAAGTATATCAAAGACGACCAATCAGTCATCTTATTTATCTCAGTTATATTTTCAGGGTTGAAAGGAGTAATAAAGTTTGCCGTCTTGGTTTGGACCTGTGTTCTTATACACCATAGTGTACATTTTGACGTCCGTTCTACACAACGTGATGGGTTGATGTTTTTATTTGTGGTGCGTAAGCTCTCCTATTTAGCTGCGTAATATTTCTTGTAATATTTGTGTGAAAGTATGACCAAAAACAACAGTTCGAAAAATGTATTTGCGTGCAAATGAATGGCAAACGCTTTAATGTGTTTGTTATGAGACGGAGCTGGACTGTTTCACTGGGGTTAAAGGGCTGATGCTCCCAGATCTTTGGATTGAAGTTCCTGGTCTGGTTTATGTTGCTTTATTTTGTTTCTCTACAGATGGTTGCAGTGCTGCAAACTTAAATTCACCGGTTAGAAGTGGACATGGAGGTGTTGACTATGCAGGAACGACACCACTTTACCATTGACTCAAAACAGTGGACAAGAGCAAGCTAACACACGGCTAATTAGTAACAACCAAGAAAAAGGCTGCACACCGGCTAATAAATCCACAAGGGTTAATCCTCACTTGAACTCTCTTGGTGCAAAGCCTGAGTAAATCATTTCCCTGGGAAATGGGAGGACGAGTAACAGGAAGAGCCCAGCGCCCTGAAATTTGTGATGTCAAGAAAAAAACACAAGAAAGTGATTTTGTATTTGCTTATGTACCTTGGAACTGATATTATGGCCAATGATAGGATATCTACATACCACTGATATGAACAGTATACCACTCTGATTCAACGGCATATACCACTGATATGAACTTTCAAGCGGTAACTGCTTTCAGGAAACAATACATGCTGTTGGAAAAGGAGTGGCATACCACTCCAGGCATCGGTATGTACCGCTGAACAATAGCGACATACCATCGGCCACTTTTCGATCTCGGCATCACTCAGATTGCTGGCACTGAGCACATGGCTTTTGTCTGCATGTACCGTCCATTCAGTGCTTCTTAATGACAATTTCCTCTTTTTCTGGGGCCGCAGAAATCTTTTTTTTAAGGCAGATGGACTTGGTCTGAACAAGTCAGGAGTAATATTGTTCACCTCTAACCTATTTTACTTCCTGCGTCGTTCATCTGTTCCCTCGGCAAAGGAGAAGTTACAAAAGGAATCAAAACAGGAGGAAGACATAACGGCACAGCAGAAAACTCTGAAGGAGAGCCACCTCATCCCGAGCCTGAGGAGAGCTTTAATCATGGGAGACATCAGGACCAAGAGGAAGAGTCTCCATCCCCCTTCACCCCCCTCACAATCAGATATGAGGATCCACCTCCTTCATGCCCCCAAACCCCATCCAGGTCACTCTTCTCTCCGGCCACACGTTCTCCCTCCTCCCCCTCAGTTCACTGACCACATGAAGGTACTTGTCTCTGCTGTAACTAAACTCACCCGCCGCCCTAATCCCATTGTCTCTCCCCTAAATCCCCCTCAGCATCCATCTCCACCAGTGTGGACCCAGTCATCACAGCTGCGACCCCTCTAGGGCACCATTATCGTCCGCCTGCCCAGCATGATAATGTTGTTTGTTTCCAAAACACAGCAAACTGTAATTGATATCTGCTGAAGAAACAGGAAGCCCCCAGGATGCTTTAAAACACAAAACCTACTACAATTTTGGAAAAACGTTTTTAATATTGAGCGCATTCTTCATGTTATATTTTCAACTAAAACTTGATTAGATCATAATAACAGTGCAGCTGTTCTTACTGAGTCAACTTTTCCCCACTTAATTTTTATGACTGAGGCTGGAGTTGCATTATGTTTAATGATTCCCTCCAATGCAAGCAGATATCTTGAATTCATGTTCCTAAATGTCTACAGGCCACATAGATACCGTGCAACCTTTTTTGATGAATGTTCTGAACTGCTGTGTATAATCTGTATTGTAGTTACTGTTGGGGATTTTAACATCCATGTTGACAACCACTAGGACAGAGGCACTAAATAACTGTGTTGTGTTCATGATAACTTTATTTATATCAGGAGAGACAAGTCAGATGAAGAACAGATTATT
>NW_022281241.1:9574-12221 GCF_004355925.1 Anarrhichthys ocellatus | reverse complement strand
GTGTGTGACTGAGCGTGTGTGTGTGTGTGTGTGTGTGTGTGTGTGTGTGTGACTGAGCGTGTGTGTGTCACATGCAGATGAGGTAAATTCTCCTTTTAGCAGCAGAGGACTTGGTGATCTTTTCACCCCGTACGAACAGGTCAGATTACAACAGAGAGACTGACTGAGCGTGCGTGCGTGCGTGCGTGAGAGAGACTGTGTCCCACCTCCTGCAGCAGCTCGTTGTCCTCCATGTACTTCTTGGCGGCGGTGCTGGCTCCCTCCGCCTGCTTCTTGAAGGCCTCGTTGGAGGCCATGAGTGTGGCCTGCTGGGAGAGCAGAGTGGCGAGACGACGAAGCAACCTGAGAACAAATAACACACGAAGACGACGAGTCAGAGACACGAACCAGACGGGAAGCTACACAACTACATCATCTTTACATATACCTTCTGAACTCAAAGCATGTTTAGGGTCTTGTTCTCTCTGTGCTCTTGATTTTCAAAATAAAAGTCCTGCTCCTCTATAGAAACAGAACCATGATGACTAGAAGTAGAGAGAACGAGAACATGTCTTTAGTGCAGACTCCTCTGCCCCCCTCTCCTCTCCCCTGAATAAAATGTTTTTATGAAATATCACGATGTGAAGCTTGGTTTGATTTATTTTTTGACTGAAGCATTCGTCACACGATGTGTTCAAGGACCAATGGAAAGATGAAAATCTGCTGATTTTGACTGTTTAGTTTTTTTTATAGTATTCAAGTAAAGACAGAAAGTTGATGAGCTTTTCAATGATCAATGAAGTTTAGTGAGAAGTGTTCGTACAGCCCGACGTGTTCCTGAAGAACCCGCAGACTGAACACAGCGAAGGGGCGGAGCCACGTAGCTCAGCGCAGGAACCCAAGATAAACTGAAAAGACGAAACAATGCAGATGTGTAAACGGTCTGCAAGACGAAACGCAAACAACCGTTGAAATGTTTTGTGAATGGAGCTTGGATCGATCAATGCTAGGCTAGGCTAACATAACGCCATCTCGGCGTAAATAAGGTGAAGTTAGTAGACGGACTCCAGCTGATCAACATACTTTAGTCTCTGCACCTCTGAGGGAACAGAGACGACCAGCTGTGACTCAACGTCAGGAGGATCATCTCACCGCTGACCGGCATGTTTAACGCGTCACGTTTCATGTGAACACAAACCTGTTACTCACTTCCTGTCTGTGGCCCATTGGTTCCTACTGAAGACCTCAAACTTTAAAAACACAGATCTATAGTTTAACCAGTTAGATTTGATCAGACCAACAGGAAATAGAGATCTTATTTTTGTTGGAGAGTATTTTCAGCGGCGGATGAATCCGCGTGTTGCTGTAGAGAGTCAGAATAAACGACAGTGCGATGATGATGATGAAGAGGCTCTGAGGAAGAACAGATCTCAGAGAGAGAACTCTTCTGATCAGCTGGAGGTTGACGTCGTTATGAACAATGAACAGTTTCTTCCTCTCGGTTCCACATATGTCCGCCAGTTACGTCACAAGCCTGAAATAATGCGATCAGCTGACGGCACTTCAGTGTTTCCACTAACTTGTGCTGCGTCTATATATTTATATCTTCCTCTGAGCCAGTCTGTGAAAAGGGCTCGGTCTAAACGCTGGAGTCCTTCTGTTACAGCTGAGCACTGCTGCCCCCTGCAGGCCGAACACAACAACCACACCGACCTGATCACCCCACCACCACCACCACCATCACCACCACCTTCATCATCACCATCATCACCACCACCATCATCATCAACACCCCACCATCACCACCACCACCATCATCTTCATCACCACCCCATCATCTTCATCACCACCACCAACACCCCACCATCACCACCCCATCATCTTCATCACCACCACCCCACCATCACCACCCCCACCACCAACACCCCACCATCACCACCATCACCACGCCCATCTTCATCACCATCAACACCCTACCATCACCACCCCGATCATCATCATCAACACCCTACCATCACCACCCCGATCATCTTCATCATCACTACCATCATCTTCATCATCACCACCCCCATCATCTTCATCACCACCACCATCATCATCAACACCCTACCATCACCACCCCGATCATCTTCATCACCACCACCATCAACACCCCACCATCATCATCATCACTACCATCATCTTCATCATCACTACCATCATCTTCATCACCACCCCCATCATCTTCATCACCACCCCCATCATCTTCATCACCACCCCCATCATCTTCATCACCACCCCCACCACCTTCGTCACCACCCCCACCACCTTCGTCACCACCACCACCATCATCACCACCCCCATCTTCATCACCACCCCCATCTTCATCACCACCACCCCCATCATCTTCATCACCATCACCACCCCCATCATCTTCATCACCATCACCACCCCCATCACCTTCATCATCACCACCATCATCAACACCCCACCATCACCATCTTCATCACCACCATCAACACCCCACCATCTTCATCAACACCCCACCATCACCACCACCATCATCATCTTCATCACCACCATCTTCATCATCATCATCATCATCATCACCACCACCATCATCATCACCACCATCTTCATCATCATCATCACCACCACCACCACCATCTTCTTCATCACCACCACCATC
>NW_022281241.1:1337-9474 GCF_004355925.1 Anarrhichthys ocellatus | reverse complement strand
CACCACCACCACCAACACCCCACCATCATCATCACCATCATCTTCATCATCACCACCACCAACACCCCACCATCACCACCACCAACACCCCACCATGATCATCATCACCACCATCATCTTCATCATCACCACCACCACCAACACCCCACCATCATCATCATCATCATCACCACCAACACCCCACCATCATCATCATCACCACCACCATCATCTTCATCATCACCACCAACACCCCACCATCATCACCACCATCATCTTCATCATCACCACCACCACCACCACCAACACCCCACCATCATCATCACCACCACCACCTTCATCATCATCATCACCACCATCATCTTCATCATCATCATCATCATCACCACCACCTTCATCGATTCAGCAGCAAAGACTGCAGAGGTGATGACGTGTGAAAGTCTATGAAATGCTTCAGCATCTTTATCAACTGTAATCATGTTTTAATAAAGAATAATTTAAGTAATGTTTTATTTATTAAGTTCATCAAACATACAGAACGGGACGTTTGGACGTTGATATATTACAACATTCGGTGACTGTTGTCTTTGGTGTGAGCTCCTCTAGTGTTCAGGAGAATAATGCAACATCAACTCAGAGAGCTTCAGCCCGACAACACGCCGCCGTTGTAGGAAATTTAGGTGTAGAAGTGTGCTTTAAGACTTTATAATTAGAAGTGTTTCTTAGTAGAATTTGTAGCACCTCAGAGGTGGATAGTAAAATATTAGTACTTGGGACGTACCGATTATGCTGATAAAACTTGTGAAGTTTTTGCCAAAAGTTGCAAATCCTTATCTTTATATAGTATGTTTACCATAGAAGTGTTGAGCCATAAAAGACAGTCATTGAATGTATTAAACTGTGAAGAATAGCCAAGGGGCAGACAGGGATTTCCAGACAGGCATTTACAGGGACACCCGCGCTAGGGTCCTCCGGCTGGTTGATGCGAGAAGGAGGAGCCAGCTGCATTTAGCCAATAGAAACTAAGACGGACATTATGGGAGGGTTTTTCGAACTATGAAAAGAAAGGCAGAGGAAGAATTCTCTCTCTTTGCTCTCGTTTCATCTTGTGGGTTGTTACGCTTTCAGGCTCAGGCGCGGGTGAATGCTTTTCCGTGCGGATCATATTTCTATATATTCTGTAAATAGTGTAGTTCACTTTGCAATTGTTTTAGCTTCTGTAGAATTAAATACTTTTGATTATAATTGAAACCGGCTGACTGATGGTAAGGCTGGACCACATGCGGTCTCCCCCACAGTTGCCAGTTGAACCTAACACCGTCCAATCGCAACACGCCGTGTCGCACGACTCTGAAACCAATCAGACCTAATACAGGGGGGGGGGTGTCAGCCAATCAGAGGCCGAGACAGATTTACACCAATGACCTCCGTCCAATCAGGAGCAGGCTGGAGGATTTACACTGTTTGACACACACACCCTTTCCATCTTACTGTAAAATTCCTCTGCATTTAAATCAGTCTGCCTGTCGCTGTGTGTGTCTCTCACATGCAGAGCAGCAGGGCGAAGCCGGCGATGTACTCGTTCCTCTGAGCTCTGAACAGTTTCATGTGAATGTGTTCGATGGCCGTCGGGTTGTTGGTCAGATCCACCTTCTCCGTCACGCTGTACTTCCTCACCTCACGGAACGCATCTAAACACATCAAAACATTTTTTTTTAATATATATAATTCAATCTCTCTCTCTCTCTCTCTCTCTCAAACAGAATCACAAAGCTATATATATATATATATATATATATTTAAAAAAAATCCATTTTATAATTTAATCATTTTTCTTAAATACACTACATGTATTATAATTCATATAAATATTTTCCCATTATCTTATGTTCTCATTGCACAGCTCCTGTCTTCCTCAGTTGCTCTGCTTCCAGTGCAGCTTGTTTTAAGTAGAGCTTTTATCCAATCAGATCTCACCTCTGTGTCTCTAGGTAAGAACAGAGGCAGAGGCCTGCAGACTCACAAGTGCATCCATGTGCAGTTTAAGTGAATGGGGACGATATTGTTGATTGTCATAGTGTTCAACCAATCAGATCTTTGGTTTGACATGTTGGGCGTATTCTTTGACTATCAGAGCCTGCGCAGGCTCAGCCAATCAAAATGCATTCTGACTGAGTGAGGTGCACCATGACAGAGGAACCTGAGCCGAGGAAAGACATTGCAGTTCAACGTTGAAGTAGTGAAAGTAAAATCCTATGTTAATCTCTTTGGGTCGTGGCTTGTCATTAGGTGGATCCCACAGCCAGACCAGCTGAGAACATTATGTTTTCCTGAATTTAGGCTTTTGCATTTTCTAAATGCTCTAGCATTATTAAGACTCGTACCGAACGGTGTGACTCTAAATGGACCATAATGTACTAAATGAACATCATGCTGTATTGAAGAAGACTTGAAACTAGAGATTGAGACCATAAACTCATGTTTACAATGTTTACTGAGGTAATAAATCAAGAGAGAAGTAGAGTCATTTTCTCATAGACTTCTATACAACCAGAGGAGTCGCCCCCTGGTGGTCACTAGAGAGAATGCAGGTTGCATAGAGAATTAAACATCAATATTTACTATTAGAACAAGATACCAGACGTACCGATGAGCAGGAAGACGAGGATGGCGATGGCCACCATGAATGAAGTGTTCCCATAGAGAGCGATGGTCTGGATGATCCGAGACTTGAAGATCTTACTCCACCTGGAGCACAAAACAGTCGGGTTATAAATACTGTAGGAGACAGATGAACTACACATACAGGACAGCTGGAGCTCTCACGCCATCTAGTGCTGCGTGTGCGCGTGTGTGTGTGTGCACGCACACACACACACGCGCGTCAAAAAAATATATATTTAAAAACAGATGACTCTTTGTTTCGAGAGTAGATGACACTCATTTCATGTTCCACTTCTTTCATATTAAAGCAGCCGCTTCTGATTAAAACAGATTTAGTACAAAATCAGATAGTTTTCAGATGAACTGCTGAGTCATGTTTGTTTCTGAGTTCCTGATGGGGTCACTGGGTCCTTTAAGAGACAAGACGTCTCTGTCTGCTGAGTTAATCACAGTTAAAGGTATAATCTGCTCCGTGTTTCAGATCGACTCTCAGCTGAAGTCTCCGAGTGGACGACGACATCTGAGACGTCTCAGTCGGAAAAAAAGACGTCGGAATGTTTTGCCTTCTCTCAGCGAGTCAAAATGAATGACGTTGGCCAATAGGAGCACACAAGTAGCAAGCACAGGTGTCTACGTCATCACTTTAAAAAAAAAAGTACGTTCGTCCGTTAGTTAGTTAACTCAGAGTTCAGGGTTGTTAACTCAGGGTTAGTTAACTCAGAGTTCAGGGTTAGGTAACTCAGGGTTGTTAACTCAGGGTTCAGGGTTCGTTAACTCAGGGTTCAGGGTTCGTTAACTCAGGGTTCAGGGTTCGTTAACTCAGGGTTAGTTAACTCAGGGTTAGTTAACTCAGGGTTCAGGGTTAGTTAACTCAGGGTTCAGGGTTAGTTAACTCAGGGTTCAGGGTTAGTTAACTCAGGGTTCAGGGTTAGTTAACTCAGGGTTGAGTACCTCTTAGGAGAGATGAATGGGATGCAGAGCAGCAGGACGAAGAAGACCTCGACGTAGAGGAAGGTGGCCACCGCCGTCCACTGGAGACTCATCCTGACTCCTGAAGAGACGACACAGAACCAGGACTTTAAACACAGAGACTCAAATCTGGAGATGAAACCAACAATTCATCTCGCTGTTGAGTGAAGTAGTTAAACTAATTACCACAATAAGAGATCCTTTATCTATTCTTCCTCATGTATTACAACATAAATGATAGAAGAGATACAGAAACAAGTTACATACAAAACACCCGACGCACTCAACTGATACGGTCATTAAGAAGCTGAGAGGACGATCGGAGGCTCCCAGACGGACGTCCAGTCAGCGTGAAGACGGTTTGTTTTCCACCAGTTCATCACCAACACAATCATAAACTACTACGAGGCAATAAAAACGGTTTGTGATGAATATCTCCTCCATTCATAGAATATTAATAATCAAAAACAGAAAACAAAGAAAAGCAGAATGACACAAGACAGACGGATAGATGATGAGTTCAATGACTCGTCTCAGCTTAGGCACGTCATATTTAAAGTGTTTCTAATATTCTGACTCCTTAACATTAACTAACTTAATGTTTTATTTTTACATCTCTTCTATTTATGTTCATCAGAATAAAGTTTATTGCCACGAAGGTTTTCACATACAACTGATTAGCTATTGTGTTTTGTTGCATAAGAACCGTGAATAAAAACCAGTAAAAACATGTAAAATGTCTGTACAGTGTTTATAGTATTTAGTTTAATTGTTCCGTTTATGTCTGTGAAACGGTTTGTAAACTTGTTTTTCATATAAAGGATATTATGATCATAAAGCTGAAGCAACTCAAACAGAAGTTACTCCTTTAATTTAGTTCCATATTTAAATACTTCTCAACTCTAAATATGAAATGTTAGTTTCTCTTCATTCACACGTTAATATAGATTTATAACATCTAACTACACAAATACTTTTTCTACATTCATGATTAAATGAAGTTTATTAATTTCGCTGCTGTAAACCACAAATATGTTATATTGATACCAATGATTTAACATTTAAACATATGTAATGATCAGCACTGCTTCACTGTTGTGCACATTGATCACAAATAAATAACTTGTGTGTGTGTGTGGGGGGGGGGGGCTGAGTCACGCTGGTGACGTCACCGTATAGAAACACTGAATATCTTTCACATTAAAAACAGCTGATTGTCGAAAGCTAAATCTCACATGAAACACTTAAAATTCCACAACAATCGTCACTAAACTTGTGTTAAAACGAGCTAAACACCATCTGTGTTACATGTGAATAAGGGCTCGTCTATTTGCTGGAAACAACCTTATTTACCTAGGAACAGAAACCTCGTTAACGTGTAATTGTTGGGAAAAGTTTCGTTGTGAGGACGTGAACTAGCTTAGCATGCTAACTGGACTTCGTCACCATGTATCTCCTGGTTAGCTCGTAGGCTCCGTCTACTTGCTGGTTTTGTTATATTCAATACTTGTAAGTCTGCAGGTGAGACTCACCTGAGAAAAATCCCGAAAACACAAACTTGGTGCACGCGCTGGTGTGTTGAGCTTCAAGCACTTCAGTCCGCTCCGTTCACAGCTGTTAGCCTGCTAGTGTGCTTGGCTTCCTGGTCTTAAACGCTTCCGGTTTCCGTTTTTTTTTTAACGCTGGCTCGTTCCCCGATCCCGACACGTGACTGGATACACCGAGGCAGATGGGAGGAGCGTATCTCTCTCTATCTACTCTCCTTTACACAGTTCTCTCCTGTGACCAGCAGAGGGAGACATTGTCTAATAAAAGATATCTCTGCGCTTCAACTGAACTGTGAGTGAGACTCAGAGAGGAGGAAGAAAACGAAGACATCTCACTCTCACTGATTCTCCACGAACCAATACGAATCTGCTCTCTCACTCACTCTGTCTGTCTCTCTCTGTATCTCTCTCTCTCTGTCTCTCTCACTCTCTGTCTCTCTCACTCTCTCTCTCTCGGTGCATGCTGGGAGTGAGCGTGTGTGAGTGAGTCGCTGAGCGAGTGGGTTTTTCGACCTTTATTTTCTTGTCCCTAGTTTATGTGTATTACTTTAATGTGGTTTATTAGTTGGTTCTTCTCTTTAAGATTAAGGCTAATCTTTTTTGGGGAGTTTGGGTGTTTGGTGTTTTTTCTCCTGCCGGTGTCTCGCCAGTCGGTGTCCTGGGATGCCATGGTAAATAGAGAAAGTTTGTCCCACCCAGGGGCGTTTCTAGGATTCAAAGAAGGGGGGGGCTTAGCCCCAAGGGGAGTGGCGTGTTTGCATGCGTAGCGTGCAGCAATTTTTTTGGGGCCTATTTGGGGCCGCGGATATCCATTGTTTCAGACAGTTCATAGATTGAACCAATCAGAAAGAGTGTGATTCTGCTCTGTAGTTTTGCTTGCATTCAGTATATGATAACACAAGAGACAGAATTTCAGGGTCATAGTGAAATTTGACAACACAAATATGAACTTTTCTCAAATAAAGAGAGAAATAATTTTCCTGCTTGTAAAGGAAAGACGGATAAACTAGCTTTCATATCCGCGTCACTCCCAAATCCTGATTCTTAAAGGGACCGCACACAATGGATGGAGAACGGACCTGACAGTGTCAACTTTTGAGTTGTTTACTTGTTTTATTATGAGCAGAAGGGAAAAAGATTTTGATCTACCTGTACTTACAATTTCACTCCGTGCATCATTTACTTTGAGCTAAACTCCTTGGCTATAATCCTGGCTGTCGTTGACGAGAGACGTTACTTGGCAGAGTGAGAAAGCCAGCACAGCAGCCTCCCCAAGGTCCTAGTGCCCGGGGTTTTTTTCCGGTGAAGGGAACTGTTGTGTTGTTGGCTCACAGCTTTGTACTGGTTTCACAGAGAGAAAAACCGAAGGCATTTATGGGTTCTGCGTCGAATGCTAATGCTAGGCGATGTATGGTTTAGCTGTATAGCCGTTAGCTTGGTGTTCCAATATTTCGAAGCGCAGTAAATAAAACACAGATTTGTGGCCAGGAATACGTGGTTTTATGCCACATTTTCGAGTTGCTTATATTAGTAGTGTATAGTTGTGTTTGGAGTGTGTACAAAGTGACTTATATGATAGTGTTGCCCATACGTTGCTGTTTAATCCGGTATATAAAATGTACACATGCACAATATTCGCTTTCAATATGACCATTTTTTGGACGATATTTGCAACCCCCCTTAGCTCGAGAGCCCCCAAATTTGGGGGCGTCGTGTGCAAGAGGAGCCAATAATGCCAAATTATTTGGGGGGGCTGAAGAATATTTTAGGGGGGCTTCAGCCCCCCTAAAATAGGCCTAACGACGCCCCTGGGGCTCACGTGAAAGCATGGCATTAAGATCAGCGCCGGCTTCCCGTGCAGCGTGGAGGACATTGGGCTGGCTGTGGGGGAGATGGTCGGACACAGCAGCGTAAAATTGGCCGCTCGGATGAACAACGCTGTGGTCATTTTCCTGGACCAGGTGGAGAAGTCATCGAGACAGGCCTCACGGTTAATGACATGTTTGTCCAGGTGTTGCCGCTGATGCAATCTTGTCTAACATCCCTCCTTTCATCACTGACGAGTTTCTCAGCAGAGAACTCTCCAGACACGGAAAGGTGGTGTCACCAATCAAGAAGATCTTGTCTGGATGTAAGTCTCAGTTGCTGAAGCACGTGGTGTCTCACCGCAGACACCTGTATGTGATACTTAACAACCGGAACGAGGAGCTCAACCTCCGCTTCCACGTTAAAGTAGATGATTATGATTACGTGATTTTCAGCGATGAAATGTTTCGGTTGCGGTGAGGAGGAGCATACCGTGAGGGCGTGTCCGAGGCGAGGGGACCCGGCTCCACCTGACCCGGGTGTGGCGCTCGGCGCTGTGGCAGGTCCGTCCGCCGGTCGCAGGGGAGCAGCGGGCGGCCGCTGATACAATTATATTAATACACAATAATATTAATACACAAAAACATTAATATAACATCTAGATTCTCTAGATTCTCTCTCTCTCTCTCTCTGGTTACTGGTCAGACTGGTTTTGTTTCCACAGTAAATTATTGATTATGTACAGAATATTGATGGTCATTCAGATTTAAAGGTTTAAATCTTTTTGGTGTTATTCTACTTTTTTTGTCATTATTAGTGTTAATGAAGTATAATAATGACCTTAGAGCTCGTGTTAGGAAGTTAAACAGCTCATAATTCATCTCTAATATATATTTTATATTCATGTGAAAACATCTCCTTCAAACTACTGGATTTATTCTAGTTTAAAAAAAACTACATTTTACAGATGACATGTGAACACATCATGATCACGTTATAATGTACCTTCAGCCAGTACTCATGTTCACTGAGCAGAGCCTGAAGGCATCATCATGTAACTGAAGTGAACCTCCGTTGGTTAGCCGTTAGCGGTGCTGCTAACATTACTAGCTCTCCTGCTGTTGATTAGCCGTTAGCGGTGCTGCTAACGTTACTAGCTCTCCTCCTGTTGG
>NW_022281241.1:0-1327 GCF_004355925.1 Anarrhichthys ocellatus | reverse complement strand
TCCTCCTGTTGGTTAGCCGTTAGCGGTGCTGCTAACGTTACTAGCTCACCTCCTGTTGGTTAGCCATTAGCGGTGCTGCTAACGTTACTAGCTCTCCTCCTGTTGCTTTAAACACTGATTGGTTGTTTACAATGAAACATGATCAGAGATCAGAGACTAGAAACACATGTTCTACTGAGTATTGGAGGAGAACCATCGTCAGTAAAACTTTATTTCACACCCGTTGGGGGGGTTTGACCTTGTCTGGGACTATTTTCCGCGGCGGATGAATCCACATCTGGCGCTCTAGTGAGTATTTTTTATGTGGGATTGTGTGATTAAATGGTGAGGTGATGTGTTCAGTGATATCAGGACACTTTTAAACATTCACTGCTGGTTTGAGTCTGAACACGAAGATTTGAACGTCACCTTTAAATACAGACTTTAATCAGCACACTGTTTCTGTCCCATAAGACCATTAGACCCCATAAAGACAGGAAGACAAACACACACACACACAGTTTCTGTCTTCCTCATAAAAACGTCAATGCTCATAAAGACATTTTATCTCCCTCTCTGTCTCTGTTTTTATGTTTTCTTCTTCTTCTACTCATCCCCCGCCTCTCTCCTCTCCTCCCCCCTCCCTTCTTCGTCCTAAATCACACATTAAACCTGTTAAAAGGTTTTCGTCCCGGTCGCCGGGCGGAGCAGAGTCAGACAGAGGCAGCAAGACACCTGATTGGCTGATGGCATTTTATGCGGCAATGGAAAACTGGATAAAAGTGCAATTTTTATAAAAAAGCAGCCAAGTAGGGTGTAGAGATGACTTCATCATGGAGATCACACACACGCACTGCATGGTGGTAAGTGTGAAGTCATGTTCATGTGTGAATGTACTGTAAGTGCATGTATATATATATATATATATACATACAGTATATACATGTATATGCACTAAACCAGGAGACAACCTCTGGTTCTTTAAAGCTTCATGTGTTAAAGCTGCATTCTCTCTAGTGTCCACCAGGGGGCAACTCCTCTGGTTGTATATTACATTACAGTCATTTAGCAGACGCTTTTATCCAAAGCGACTTACAATTCAGATTCTATCACATTTCTACACAGTAGGCACAACTACAGGATCAATTTTGGGGTTAAGTGTCTTGCTCAAGGACATATCGACATGCGATGTCGAGGAGCCGGGGATTGAAACGCCAATGAGAGACGTCACCATGACGACGTCTTTTAAACAGTCTGTGAGGATGATGAGTGGAAGACTCACCTGTTTACACTAAAGACTCACCAGGGCCCCGTTCCTCGTACGTGGTTCAGCTAAGTCGATCAAATG
>NW_022281240.1:7552-12215 GCF_004355925.1 Anarrhichthys ocellatus | reverse complement strand
TCTCTTTGTCTCTGTGTCTGTCTCTGTGTTTGTCTCTTTGTCTCTGTGTTTGTCTCTTTGACTCCGTGTCTGTCTCTTTGTTTGTCTCTGTGTTTGTCTCTGTGTCTGTCCACACTGACCTCTTTGAATGTCCCCTTGGCCCTGACGAGTTTGTAGAGGAGGCTGACGGGGATGCAGAGCATGGAGGACAGAGCCATGCACCACCCGATCACCTCCCCCCACCACGGGTACACGTACATGTTGTTGTAGGTCAGCGGCTTGTAGTTCACCAGGTGGAACAGGAAGATGCCCTGCAGAGGAGATATGTTATGTAACGTATGATCATGTACTTATGATTCTCAGTGTGTGTACAGTCTTACCAGGCAGACACACGGGGTGATGAAGGACCAGCACCACTTCATCCAGGGGAACGGCCGGTAGCCAATCATACGAGCCACATCGTCCATGAAGCGGTCAGCACCTGAAACCAAGTACCGAGTCCTCCATCAACAACGCACTGCAGTCATATTAATATCATGGCTGACTGGTGCATGCTGTTTATCTAAAACATGAACACTTTGACTTTATTATATATAGTAACTATATACTATGATACGACTCTTTTCATGATGAAACACTCGTTTCAACGCCCCGTCCATCGAATGCAGTGGACGCTAACAGAGGACAGACTCCATCACATCTTTGATACATTTATTGGGTTCATGAATTTGTTTCTGTTGTTCAATATTCAATTATATAATCATGTTGTTGTTTGTATTTTGTTTGTTGTGAAATCATAATCGTTAACAAAAACATGGAATATTAAATAAAATGACTAAAGTGACTGGACATGTACCAGGTTGTGTTTTTATATACTTAATGTCACTGAGTATGGTATGACATAAAAATGTATGTAGAAAAAATATATAAAAGTATAGTTGGTAATAAAATATCATTGTATGTCACAAAGATGTGAAAATAAGTATTAGTTTACATGTCCTCCAAATATCTGAGTCTGAGTATAGTTTAGTGTAATAGTTAAACATTAAGAATAGAATGTCCTTTTATTGACATTGTAAGGTACGACATGAGAATGTGAGTCTTTAACGTAAGAACATAAATCATGGTATAGTATCTCATTCGAAAAGGTAAATATGACTCACAGTATGTCATCAATCTCATGAACATGTAATAAGTCACAATAGAAATCATGTAGACTGAACTATGACCTTCTTCACCGTAACATCATACAACATAACTATTCACACGCCTATTCTCAGATCAGACCCTCTGCTGCAGTCCATGAAACACGACCCTGTGTGTGTGTGTGTGTGTGTGTGCGTGTGTGTGTGTGTGTGCGGGCGTGTGTGCGTGTGTGTGTGTGTGTGTGTGCGTGTGCGTGTGTGTGCGTGTGCGTGTGTGTGTGTGTTGCATACCGTAGACCCAGGCAACTACTATGCATTCCCAGAATGCTTGCCACAACAGAGTCATTCCACTGGCCGAATAGTAGTCAAACAGCTGGAAGACGTACATCCCCGCCTGCAGAGAGAGAGCTGAGTGTTTCACAGATCAACACGGTCACTTCAACACAAAGTTAAACTGGTGTTAGTGTGACGAGCTTCAGGTTCTCTCCACTCAGACATTTAGCTTCACTGTGTGACTGACCTGCGTCACCATGGAGAGGTCGATGATGAAGCACAGGAAGCAGCAAACCGCCACAGAGATCTCCCTCTTGTAGCGGTAGTGGGGCTTCACCGGGAGCAGGTCCAGGATTCCAGTAACGAACCCCTCCACCCCGACGAACTGCACACGCACAGAGACCAACACTCACAGCTCATTTCATTTTAATACAATATAATAAAATAAGGTTAAAAGCTATATTCATATAGCAATAGTGCACATCTGTTTCACAAATATAATAAATAAATAGCGATGCCAGTCAACATGAAGTTACACGATCATCACTTTATGAAGATCGAGCTGAAAGCTCTAATATCTGCGCTTCACTGACTGCACCGTCGGGGCTGAGTCACTTGATGATGATGTCACTTTGAGACGTATTATTATTGTATTAATAATAAGTAGTATTGATCACCTGACTGTCGAGTCCCAGCAGCAGCAGCATGAAGAAGAAGAGCGCCGCCCAGAGAGGAGCCGCCGGCATCAGACTGACGGCCTTCGGGTACGCGATGAAGGCCAGACCAGGACCTGCAGCACACCATGGGTTAATGTTGGTCTCACTGCTGAGTAAAGAACTTCTCCGTCTTTAAACCAGATCGTGTTCACATTTCATTTGGTTTGGTTTTCTGCCCCTCACATCTTATTTCTCAATTTAATTTTTTTTACAATATTTTTGTCAGTTTTGAAAGTTTAAAGTAAAAATAACAGTCGAATGAATGAATTCATCAAACGGTGATTTCCTTTTCCAATTGTTTCATTTGTTGGATTGTTTTGCTCCCTGATGAATAGAAACGTTTCCAGTTTTATGTTTTCTTGTTGATGCTGTTGATCATATCGTGAGCCGTCAGATCTCCGATGAACCCGGCCCTTTAAGACTTTAAAGAGGAGTTTATTCATCATGTTGATTGACAGGTGGGGCGTCCAATCAGCAGAGAGCAGCCCCTCCTCCTCGTTTACTGAGGATCAAACTGATTAAAGTCTACGCACAGACGCGATGAGACTGGAGTGACGCGAATTTGAGATGGCGCGGCACGATTCAAGTCAATCGCCAAAACGCCCCAAACGCGTGAGTTGAAATTTTTCAACTTTGGCGTGATGCTGCGGTGCGATAGCCTATCAGCGTTGAGATGTTTCTCCTGTCATCACTGACTTCCTGCCGTTGTTGAATCAGGAAATAAATCCTGTATCCGTCTGTGTTCACCCAGAGCTCTACGATCCCTCATATCAACAGAGACCGCTGTGTGTATACATGTGTGTGTAAACCATACGGTACAAACAATGAATAGACGCTGCCGTATTTACGCCTGTGTGACATTATGTTGAGTGTTGACGGAGCTGCTACAATGTTAGCTTAGCATAGCACCGATCGATCCAGACTCTATTGAGAAAACAAGTATTTTAAACGTTATTTTCTTATCGTCTTGAGGAGAGAACTAACTAAACATGAATTCAGACTTTTTACTAATCGGCATCATTAGTAGTTATTTTGGGGTCTCTTTTTGTCGGTTTATTGCAGTTAAATCACAACAGAATCGATGAGATCCACGGAGCTCCTCTGGACTGTTATGAACCAGACATGACGGCGTTTCGTTTCCTGATATCTGGAATTCCACAACACGTACTAAGCAGAAATAGAGGTTATTTTTTCCATGGTTAATGGCGGACAGTTGAACGGCTTCCGGGGCGATAAGCCACGCCCTCTCTCCGGCGCGTCCAGCGAGATTCACGCGAATGAACACAAATGGTCCCCGGTGAGTCCGGCGGCGCGAATGACGCAAAGTCATTCACGAAGAACACGGCATAACAAGTAACAGTATACTTCAGTAAAAGTATTACAGTAGGTATTACAGTATCTAAAGTAAAAGCCCTTTTTTTAAGAAGTTACTTTAGATCAAAAACACAAATCCTTCAGCAGAAAAGTTCATCTTTTAATCTATAATAATGAGATGTTTATGTGTAAAATCAAAGCAGTAAAAAAAGTACAATAATATTAAATGTAGTAGAAGTATAAAGTTCAGGCTGATGATTCTGCTTTAAATAAAGAAAAATAAATGATTTTATTTACAGTTATTATTCTCTCATCTTATAGAAAGAATAATAACTGAAACAATGTTTCAGATGTTTTGTTTGTCTCTTATCAGTTTCCCTGATATTCTGTATATATTTGTATCTTGAGATGATAAATAATATTAATATCTTGTCTGATGAATGGACAAAATCTCTGTCAATAAAGCCTTAAAAAACAGACGTTTGAACCCGAATGGATCTGCTGCTGGAGAACAAAGAACCATAACATGTTTATTCTTTACAGAGCAGAACTCGTGATGTTTCACTTTGTTACCTGTCTCGGCGACCTGCGAGATGTCGACTCCCTGTTCAGCAGCCATGAAGCCCAGAATAGAAAACACCACGAAACCAGCAAAGAAACTGGTCCCACTGTTGATGAGAGCCAAGACGAAAGCGTCTCTAAAGGGACAGAGAGACAATAACATCAATAGACTGATATGAAGCAAACGTAGCTTAGCAACTCGTTACACACCAAGCAGGAAATATATGAACTTATGTTTGTCATTTCTTTATTTCTTCTTCTAGTGGTTTCTTTAAAGACAGAGACATTTTTCCACTGGTATAAACAATATAATAATATAATAACATAACCACAAACATCCTTTAACCCAGTTTTGTAAAATAAAAAAAACACAAGTATAATTACAATACTTGTTTTGCAATCTTTGTGGGGTCTCAGCTTTAAACCATCGTAGTGAGGACCATCTGAATTATGAGGACATTTTAGTTCTATCGAGGTACATATTGTACTTTATACTGTACTACATCTCAGAAGTACGTATTGTACTTTATACTGTACTACACCTCAGAGGTACGTATTGTACTTTATACTGTACTACACCTGAGAGGTACATATTGTACTTTATACTGTACTACATCTCAGAAGTACGTATTGTACTTTATACTGTACTACACCTCAGAGGTACATATTGTACTT
>NW_022281240.1:6232-7542 GCF_004355925.1 Anarrhichthys ocellatus | reverse complement strand
CTGTACTACACCTCAGAGGTACATATTGTACTTTATACTGTACTACACCTCAGAGGTAGATATTGTACTTTATACTGTACTACACCTCAGAGGTACATATTGTACTTTAGTTTCTTCTCAGATGTTTTTTGTAAACTTTGTATCGCTAGATTTGGTGAAGTTAAATGTTTGTGATCAACTGAAGTATTAAGTGTTCTTTTAAGTACAAACATATGATGTACTCATAAAAATGAAGTACTACAGTAGATTATACTAGCCAGCAGTACTTAGAGGGCGCTCAGTAAACGTACTTGTAGCAGTCGTTGTTGAAGCGGTTGTAGCTTCCCAGAGCCGTCAGAGCTCCGAGCCCGATAGCGTAGGAGAAGAAGACCTGTGTGCCGGCGTCGATCCACACCTGAAAGGAGATCACAGGTCAAAGGTCAGGGGTGTGTGATGCCTTCACTGCTCAGCTCAGAATCTTTCATATGTTTAAAAATTCTGCTGTTACAGTGAGACGAAGAAACAGAAAGGAACGACAGCAAGAAGAAATGTCGGACTGGAACCTGTTCTGCTGTGAACTGGTTCTTGTTAGAAGAACCCGTTCTGCTGTGAACTGGTTCTTGTTAGAAGAACCTGTTCTGCTGTGACTGGTTCTTGTTAGAAGAACCCGTTCTGCTGTGAACTGGTTCTTGTTAGAAGAACCCGTTCTGCTGTGAACTAGTTCTTGTTAGAAGAACCCGTTCTGCTGTGAACTAGTTCTTGTTAGAAGAACCTGTTCTGCTGTGAACTAGTTCTTGTTAGAAGAACCCGTTCTGCTGTGAACTAGTTCTTGTTAGAAGAACCTGTTCTGCTGTGAACCGACCTGAGCCTCCCCCAGTTTGGACCAATCAGGTTTGATGTAGTACATGATGCCGTCGTAGGCTCCAGGAAGTGTGACGCCTCTGACCAGCAGGATGATGAGGACCATGTAGGGGAAGGTCGCCGTGAAGTACACAATCTGAAAAAGACACACACACACACACACACACATGTTAACACAAAACACACATAACTTTAAAGTGTATAAAATGTGTAGCTGATGTTTTTCTTGTACTAGTTTTCACTGGAAAATACCAGAAAATACAAGAAAAATACTCTGAAAACACAAATGAAAACTCTAGTAGTCGTCTAGTAATGAACACAGATCTGAGATTGTTTCAGTTATTGAACCTGATCTAAAGGAAACAAAGGAGAGGAGACCTGCTGAGACTGAACACACACACACACACACACACACACACACACACACACACACACACACACACACACACACACACACACACACACACACA
>NW_022281240.1:5543-6067 GCF_004355925.1 Anarrhichthys ocellatus | reverse complement strand
CCCCCACACACACACACACAGACACACACACACACACTCACTCACACACACTCACTCACACACAGACACACAGACACACACACACACACTCACTCACACACAGACACACACACACACACACACACACACACACTGAGGTCTTTGAGTTCATTGTGGTAAAAATGATTTAATTCATAACTTAACCTCATAATAGTGACTATTAAAGTAAACTATTTTCAGAGATAACTCTCTAAAACATGTTCCTGAATGACGGATCAATAAATTTCCAGCAAATATTGTCTGTCTGTCTGTCTGTCTGTCTGTCTGTCTGTCTGTCTGTGTCTCTGTCTGTCTGTGTCTCTCTGTGTCTCTGTCTGTCTGTGTCTCTGTCTCTCTGTGTCTCTCTCTCTGATCTGACTTTCCGTCTCCTGCTGATGATCAACAACAAAAACTGTTTCTGTTGGTACTGAGATCCGTGTGAACGCTGATTTAAACACGCGCACGCACGCACGCACGCACGCACGCACGCACGCACGCACGCACGC
>NW_022281240.1:0-5533 GCF_004355925.1 Anarrhichthys ocellatus | reverse complement strand
CACACACACACACACACACACACACACACACACACACACACACACACTTTACTTCAGATGGTGGAAATTAAACGGTTGAATTGTAGTAAATGTATATGTGTAAAGAGTATTAATATATTAAGTAAAGTACTTAAAGGTATAGTACTCTGTACTCGTATGTGGCAAAAAAGTTGAGACAACTATAATTGTGATGCGTGTGTGTGTGAGTGTGTGTGTGTGTGTGTGAGAAAGTGTGCGTGTGAGTGTGTGTGAGAAAGTGTGCGTGTGAGTGTGTGAGTGCGAGTGTGTGAGTGCGAGTGTGTGAGTCTGGCATTAATGAGATTTGATTAAAGACTTCAACTAAAACTAGCTCAATACAGTGATTTGTTTTTTCATTGTTCCAACATTCTGAATTTAGAATGAACTACAAAGTACTAAGTACACACAGTACACATACAGTACACACATAGCACACAAAGAAGACACACAGTACACATATTACAAGCAGAGTACACACACAGTACACAAACATCACACAGTACATACACTACATACAGTTCATACAGTACACAGAGTACACACATACTGGTACTTCTCTCTGTGACTCTCAGTCACGTCCCACTGCAGTGAAGCTGCCCTCCCACACGCCGACCAATCACAAGCCGCCACCTCACAGCTCCTCTCCTCCCCTCCCCCTCCTCCTCCTCCTCCTCCTCCTCCCCTGTCGTAGTCATGGCGACGCTTAGAGCCTGCCATGTGACGGCAGTGTGTACTCACCTCACACACACACACACACACACACACACACACACAGTGAATCACAGCGTCTTCTCTTTACGTTTGAAGGTTGAACTCTTAAAGGAACAGCCACTCATTTCTTCAGCCCCATCACCGGAGAACAACAGCTGCCCCCCAAATAACCCCAAATAATATGAGTCTTCTTCTTCTGCTTTAATGTGGGCAGCGTTTAAATAAAAGATTAGGGGGACTCTAACCGCCGAGCTTCTTCTTCTCTGTCATTGACGTGATGTGGCCATATGGAAGCTGTCAGGTGACCTGCTGTCAGCTGTTAGCTTCATAAGTAGACAGTCAGCATGACGCCGGCAGCCGGACGTGTGTTCTGGTATACATGACGTTGTGGGGACCCATTAACACACTGTCATTATGGGGACTAAGCTCCCATCTGGTCCCTCATGGGATAATTTAATAATTATAGTAATATAGTAATATAATATAATAATATAATTAAAAATATAGTAAATTATTAATTAATTAATTAAATATAATAAACATTTTTGAATCACAAAGATCTGACGAAACGTAATTAAAAACAATATTAAGCAGAAAACAAAATAAATAAACATAACGACATGTAAAATGTTGGCAACTTGAGGTATTTGTTATTTAATTTGTAACTATTATTATTTACACGTATGTATTAAAACAGCCTGAATTAAAACAAATTCACTATTTTCCAGGATATATGACACTGTCAGAGTGATAACCCACAAGGTCACAATTTTGTTTTGGGTTCAGACGGAACAATAATAATAATCTAATCTTTCTTGTAGTGTTTTATGAAACCTGATTACACACATTGTGGGGACTCCCGTCCGGTCCTCATGAACTTATCATTTCAGAAAGGGTTAGTGTTTTTATTAACGCTTTAACAGACAACTCTATTTGGAGGCGATCTGCCAAAACAAAAAGCTTCATATTCTAGTTAAAAGTTATATATTCTAAAGGATTTAGTTGTATTCTGTAATCATTGTGTTTGTATTATTAATAATGGGAACACCACCAGACCAATTTGAATCACTGGAACCAGCTCACGAGTGTGTTAAAAGATTTCATGTTCAAAACATGACAACAAACTGCACTGAAAAGTGTGTTTGTGTGCGTTACCTTTCCGGTGGATTTGACTCCCTTCCAGACGCAGAAGTAAACCATCACCCAGACGGCCATCAGACACAAAGCAAGCTCCCAGTTAAACTCTCCGGTATCACCCAGACCAGATGAAATGTTCAGCACCTTTCTCCTGCACAGAGAGAGAGAGAGAGAGGACCACGTTTACATCGACATGATCATTTTATCAGGTTAATGAAAACCGTTATTGTGAATATAACAAATACAAACATGACCTTCATTTCTTTCTGTTGAGTTTTTGTGTGTTTCTTTGTGTTCAAGACAAGTTAATGCACAATTAATGACAATAACAGCAGAACCAATCAACAGAACCAACATCAGGGACATTGTAATAATATTATTATCATTCAATTGTTATTTCAGTTTGGTCCAGAGGCTAGAACCACTGTATGTAAACGTCCAAATATAAAAGGAATCAGAAAGTTCAATAATTAATTTACAGTCTTTAACAATCACTTGACCTGACTGCTGATCGGACTCCACATAATGAACATTTTCACCTCAATAACTGCTCGTTGTGTTAACAAGCTGCCATGACAACACAATCCTCACTGCTGCTCAGAGAAATGACTACTGACTGAGATCAATGTCACTCAAAGCAAACACTCCCCCAAATACACAGTAGAAATGAAGCTGTGTTTGACAATTAATATGATGTAAAAGAGGAGAAATGAGCTGCTGAGCACTAGTGGGCTTCAGAGAGGAACAGAAGGCAGCTGGTCAGATCAGTCAGGTGTCAAATAATGACAAAGAAAGAAACAGGAACCCAGACAAGACGTTCCTCTGTACCTGACTAAGAACCAAATCACATATAAACATTACACATTTTCTGACCAAGAATTAAAGGATCAGTCTGGCAAACAAATCTCAGGTTCAGGCTCAGAATCTGTGAGAGCTGAGGATGACCCATCTGACCCACCGTCCCTGTCCAAAGGTGTTCCTATGGGGTCCATTCTAGGCCCAACTTATTAAAACAATTCTACATAAACAACGTTGCAGGCGGCTCTCACATCCATTTGTATGCCGACGACACCATCTTGTTCATATCTAGCTCCTCCCTGAACTCTGCCCTGACTTCCCTGCAGTTCAGCTTCAACAGTATCCAACATTCTCTAACCGTCACCTTCACTTAAACATGACCAAAACTAAATGTATGGTTTTTAACAGACACTTAACACAAACTGCCTGCCCTCTCAAATCTCCTCTCTGGATGGATCAGAACTCCAGGTTGTGGAATCCTTTAAGCATTTGGGTATCTGGCTGGACAGTTTGCTCTCCTTTAACACACACATAAACTCACTTCTTTTTAAAGTTGAGCATAATGTCAGTCGCCATCTTGTTTTTTTCCAACCAGACTAAGCAGAAGTGAACGATGAATAAAACATTCTCAGGAACCAAAATGTTACAATTAACTTTGATGAAGAGAAAAGACTTTGAAAGGGTTAAAGTTTCTCTGGTAGAGACCTGTCAATCACTGTGTAGCCCCGCCCTAAAGCATCCCCTGCTTTATGGTCTGTGTGACTCTAAATGGACCATAATGTACTAAATGAACATCATGCTGTATTGAAGAAGACTTGAAACTAGAGATTGAGACCATAAACTCATGTTTACAATGTTTACTGAGGTAATAAATCAAGAGAGAAGTAGAGTCATTTTCTCATAGACTTCTATACAACCAGAGGAGTCGCCCCCTGGTGGTCAGTAGAGAGAATGCAGCCTCCAGAGTTATTCTTGACCTACAAGTCAGAAACTTATTTGAAGACTAAACATAAATGTTCGTGTCATTTCAGAACCTGCTGAGTCATCGGACATGCAGTCATTAAATACATTTCTTATCAAAATGTTAATTACTTTATGTATTTCCAGTGCTCTGGATGTGGTGACTACATTTTATCTACAGTTTATCTGTCATACAGATTTCAAACAAAGGGGACTTTTATTTTTCCTTCTACTTCCTTTCCTGATGTAAATCCTATATTATGACTTATTTTCAGAGGTAGAGAATCACAGATAGTGTAACCGTATTAGTTCCAGCAGAATACATAATCAATCTCTGCCAACATGTCTCCTCACATTAAATGCATGCACAAAATAAGAAGAGAGACGTTCTTGGCAATGTGTTTTGAGGCAAAATGCATCAAATCTGCACCTGAAAAAACACAAAAAGCTGCAGTAAGTCTGGCCTCCGTCTTCCATTCGTGGTTCCAGCAAATAACCAGACTGTAAAAAAACTCACAGCAACAAGTATCCTGTGACCTTACAGCAAAGATTCCACCAGAAATTTGAAAAATCAACCAAACCTGAACCCATAAAAAGCGATTCCAACAAAGCCATTACAACCCGAATGTCCCAAAATGATCTGCACTCATCAAACCAACATCATCTGTCTGATCTCCATCACAACCCAAAGAAAAACTACCCATAATCCCTTAACACAACCCAGATGACCCACCAACCAGAACCCGACCAGAGCAGAACTCACTCCCAGAACTCGATGATGGGCGACTGGGCGTTGGCCAGCTCGGCGCAAGTCATATTGCCGCTGACGGTCAAGTTGCCGATGCTGCCGTTGTTGCAGTCCTGGTGACGGAAGATCTCGATGCAGCTGGGCGTGTTCCATTCGTTGTCGCAGGTGGACCAGGGGAGGGTGGAGTTAAAGGACTTGATCAGGTAGTAGAAGCCCCAGGCCAGCACCATGATGTAGTAAGTGTTGCAGAAAAACACAATCACCATGGAGGAGTAACCCAGACCTGAGGAAGAGGAGGAGGAAGAAGAGTACAGCATGAGAACAGGACAAGATTTATTTATGGAAAGATTTTCAACTGAGATGAAAATAAGATGAAATTTACATGAAGAACAAGAGGAGAGACAATTATAATAATGATGATAACACTACTAACAGTAAATATAATAACGTTTCATGATAATAGAAGTTCAAAACAAGCATAGAGGAAGATTCACATTTATATAAATAAATTACATGTCGTTTTCTGCCAGTAGTAAAAAACATTGTTTTATTTTATACTTTATTTTGATTCTTTTATCACATTTTTCATGTGACCAAGTAACCTCTGAACTTGGCTCATATTTCCTAAATTGTGAATTTTCCCACATGTGACAAAGTAACATGTATTTTTTGATGTACTTTGATAGGTGAACTACATCAGAGACAGTGAACAGTAACCAGGAGCTGATCCAGTATCTGTGACCAGGGTCAAACCTGTAAATGTGCAATTATTCGTTTATGAGCAGCAGTGACATCCAATCAGAGCTCAGCACACGTCTGCATGAGGTGATTTGTTTCTGCTGAATGGCAATAAAGTTTTGTCCTTAAAGACAGAGACCATGAGGACGCTGAGTCAGATAAATCTGAGGACTTTTAAGATAATTTTCATGAACATGTCCGTCTGCATGACACCTACAACTATAACACAACTAAATCTCCTCTTTCAGTGGACAAACTACAGTTAATGACATCATGTGTCTGATTTAATCCCTTTAATTTATCATACAGTACATATATCTATAGTTTACACATATATCTATAGTTTATACATATATCTATAGTTTACACATATATCTATAGTTTATACATATATCTATAGTTTACACATATATCTATAGTTTA
>NW_022281239.1:0-12220 GCF_004355925.1 Anarrhichthys ocellatus | reverse complement strand
CGTGTTCCCCTATACATATTTAATTAATGCGATCCGACGGAGCGTCTTGGCTGGCTTCATGTAACTCAATTAGTTACAGAGTCTAAGAAACGAATAAATAAATATGTAAAAAAGAAAAGAAAGACTTCCCAGCCTCTACTGTTTGACTCTCACGGTGTTTAGGCTCCAAGTCCTCTAAACACTTTAACGGTTGAAACATTCTCTGCCAAAGCAGCGCAGTGAAGAGTCAGGGGAAATAAGCAAGAGGTTGTTTGTCTTTTTTTTTTTCCTTCTTTTTTAAGTCCCTGGGAAATGTGCTCCCAACAGGAGTGATGAATCCCTGTTTTGGGTGAAGTCATCCTGTGGCCGTGAATAACATTGCATGTCTATGACATCCCCCCTCGATGTCAAGTGTTTCGATAGGAAAAATGCCCCTTTGACATTTCGGAGTCTAAAAAAAGGCCATTAGGGCTGTTTCCTTGCTCGCTTTAAAAGCTCATAGCTGAAAGGTCACGCTGCCTTCCTCCTGGTTTTCCCTCTGTTCCTTGTTTCATTCAAAATGAATTCGGCACTAATGGCTTTTCCAAACCGCAGCATCTTTGCTTACTCACATCTCAACAGCATATTCTCTCATTAGGGGTCGTCAGTAAACAGTCACCTTGGCTCCAACACTGCACACGGAGCTAAATCAGGCTGTAGCTCATCAGCAACACTCAACTGAAGAGTACACTGGCCATTCATGTGCACGGCCTCCGATCTATTAGTGTTGCACAGTGTGCTGATACCAGAAAAGTATCGCAATGCCCCAATCTTAAAAAAAGTGGTGTGTGTGTGTGTGTGTGTGTGTGTGTGTGTGTGTGTGTGAGTTAAATTCACTCAGAGTATGTTCACCAAGATGCAACTCAAGTAAATATCTTACAGTACTGCTCGTACTTCTCTCTGCTGGGATCGAACCCGTTGTTAGCAACAGTGTGACAGATGTGAGTGTGTAGATGATCTAAATCAGGAGTTTGTCCAGTCCTGGCTGGATGTTACAATGTACGAACACATTATGGTACAATAATTCACTCCTGTTGTTTTAGGGCTTCGTTTCATACCCTCCACTGCTCCATTAACTTGTATTAATGAATCAAAATAGAATTTTATGGTCAATGTTCTTTCATCTATTATTCTATTACTTTTTTTAGGTTGAAGCCTTGGTATCGTGTGTATTTCTATCGAGATGGTATCGTGGCAACACTGCTGTCCATCTCCGTGATGTGATGTCTAACTTCTTGTTTTTCTATCTGGGTAGCAGTCTGTTTGTCTTTCTGTTTTTTCTTGTCGTCTTTTTCTCTTTTCTTCGTCATGCTGTCTGCATTTGCGTCACTCTGTCTCCCACACAGGTGTTTGTAAATGACTAAAAACAAAGCCCATAAACTGGAATTTTAGAGTTAACACAGTGCGTCGGACGGTGAAATGTTAAGTGGTCAGCACATGTGGGCTGAAATTGTGCCTCTTGGAGTGTTTAGCGAGCTATTTGTATAAGGCATCTCATTGTTGGACTGCATTAGTTAGTTAGAAACATATACTGAGTCAGACTCATGCTCTTTCTTATCCAAATATTTCTCTTGTGAAGTGAAAACAAGAAGTTGGTAACTAGGGGCTGGTACTGTATTTTGTTGAAATCCAACCCTCGGTGCCCCAACACTCCAACACTCTACGGAGCTCGCAAGTAAATAAATAGCATCTTCCCTGGAAATGGCTGCGGTGTTACAGGAGGAGATGTAATGAAAAGTTACAAATTGTTTCCGTGAGCAATCAGAATAAGGAGAGGGCAGGGGCATTTAGCCCTTGTGGTTTCAATCATGGTGAAACAATACGCCTCCCTGCAGTCAGAAGATCTTGATAGACTGCAGCTCAACGCTGCAGAGAAGGACTTGCAGAACAGCAGGTATTCTGTTTCCTTCATCCTGGAACCACCTTATCCGTTACATAATAATGCATCCCTTCTGCAATTAATACTACTACGTTTCTCAGTATGCGAGAATGACCATATATCTTGGGCCATGAATGAGAAATGTTCTCGGGTTGTTGGATTGTTGGTGATACTTGATATTTTTTTTTTGAGATTCATAAATTGACTTTCTGTTCCAACTCATTTCTCTTATTAATAGATTGTTCCTGTGATTAATTGGAGGATGATGAACAAAATGTTAATTCCTCATATTCCCAAGGGTTGGTTGGCCATGTTGTTGTGGATACTGGATACACAGAAACATGATATGCAGACTGATCTATCCTGGTAATTAGCTTTCTCTTGGGTAACTGTTGTGTAATGTAGAATAATGTGGGAAGAGCTGCTTGCTGAGGCAACTCAGGTAAAAATCCATCAACGCAGTCGCACATCAAAATGTATAAAAGCTACATTGGTCCACAGAGCAAAACGTATAGAGGGCTGCAGGGATGACGTATTTCTGTAGGCCAACCCAGGAAGTCAGCATCGCACTGGTTCCCTGGACAATGGCATTTTGGATTATTGCAGAAAGTAGGTGGCAAACAAACGTTGATGATACTTACACGAAGAAGAAAACAAGCTAACAGGCTATAAAGGACCTCCACCACTGTCACATGACTTCAAGTCACCACCACTAAGCTAAAGGAGGACTAGTGTTCTAGTGATGATGTTTTGTAGTCTCATTTAGACACTTGTTAGCAGCCACCATTTTTAAGTAATGTAAAAGCATTTCAATTCACCAGAGAGGTATTTACTGATGTATTTTATATCGTAGAACAAACCGTTATAATCTCTACAGCTGCTGGTAACTACAGACCTTATTTCAGGCATCTAACCGTAAAAGTACTGACTCATTTCCAGGTGTTAGGACTCTTTCCTGCAGCACAAAACAAAATGTTGTCAGTTTTGGATCACATAAAGCTACATTACCCATGATCCTCAGCCATACTTATACGGGGACCAGGCGGCAATCTCCGGTTCTGAACAGTGCCTTAAACTTGCATTCTTTCTAATGGCCAGCAGGGGACGACTCCTCTGTTTGTAAAAAGAAAGTCTGATTGTGTAGAAGTCTATGAGAAAATAACTATACTTCTCACTTGATTTACCTCAGTAAACATGAGTTTATGTTAATGTCTGTTCACTGGTTGCAAAAAGCCAAGATGTCGACGGCCAAAACGCCGAACTCAAGGCTTCAAAACGCTAGTCCACAAACCAATGGGTGACGTCGCGACGACTACATCTCCTTCTTATATACAGTCTATGATGGGGACGTAGCCAGCTTTACCCTAGTGCTAATATTATCCTTTCCAACTGGACGCAGGCCAATAGAAGAGAACAGGCCAAAGAAACGTGTGCATCTCACAATTTTAGAGCAGTTATTGTGAAACCTCTATGCCGTGGTCATACGTAGCTTTTACACCTTTTGATGTGAGACTGGGTTTGAATCCACCCGAAAAACGGAAATGACTTAAAGTGAGACTCATTAGAATGATGGTGAGCCAGGACTAAAAGACCAAAGGTCATGGGAATAACATATGTGGACTCTGTTGTTAGGATAGACTTTTTTCTCGTAAAGCCATTCACCTCATGAGAAGAGCTGCTAACATCTAACATGTTATGATTGGAATTAGCCTCTGTGAAGATGATTTATTAATTGCCTTACCATGTGTGGAGCACACTGTGAATAAGAAGCTGGGCGTTTAAACAGGAGGGAGATGATGGGAGCTCACTCTGGGTCAGCCCTTAAATCAAGTTATTAGTTTATCATGCATGCCTGTGGTGTTTATACCGTTGACCGTCAGCACGGTGCATTTCCTCTTCTAAAGCCATTTAGCTGCAGCGGGTGATCTGATGGATTTTTCAGAATCTCTTTGTAATTGCTGCGTGTTTACCCCGGGACATCCGATCCAGCTGTTTAGCTGAGATTGAATCAGTAAACCATGATGATTTACCAATGGGCAGAGCTGATGTGAATGCAGCTGAGAAATGACCATTGTGTCTTGATGGGTCGTAATCTCAGCTGTGACGGAGCAAGCTTCTCCGGCAAATTCATAAATTGTATTTTTGTAAGAAATGAATTGAAATTAGGCAGCTCATTTTTCCTCTTTTGGAGCGGATGCTTTTTTCTTCTTTTCACAAAATTACCATTTGGCATTTTCCTCGACAGCTCTGATGTGCTTGTTCTAACGTGATGACAAATAAACGTCCAGATATATGACAAGGCTCGGTTTTAGTTGCCGGCACATCATTTCTCAGGGGACTCTAAGGGGGTTTTATTTTTCAGCTTTCAGTCATCTATGTGGGTAAACAGAGGAGATATGTGCAGGTCTGTTTGCCAGTTGGAGTCAACACGTGTGCAGACCGCCACTGACAGCGACGCATGGGGAGTAAACACATGAGACTGGCCAGGGCTCAGCAGCGGCAGCCGGCCAACTGGATTGCCACCGGTGCTGCTGCTCAGCCGACCATCAGGAGAACACGTCATCATGAGGCTCTAACAGGAACCACAATGCTGGTGTTTCACTGCAAATGAGTCTGACTGAAATGTGCAACACAAAATATTGGCTTGGCTTTTTGCAACCAATGAATGGAAGTTACCATATTTGGACTGCGGAGGAGTGACGTAGAGACGGCGTGTACAGCTCTGGTAGTACAGTACTGTTTCAAACAGACACCCACAATATGTCCTCCGACCATGCATTAAAGTGGTCAATTCAAAAATAGAAGTCTGCATGTCCAGAGTGCGCTTGTTTGAGATGCCATTATCAGATTAAATGAGCCGATGTGCTGAATGTATGGAATATTGATATAGAGCGGTGTTTTGTTCCGCCCGATTATAAACTGGCGAGCGCGGCCCCTCTCTGTGCCTATTGATTATCATAGTTTTCCACTGGAGCTATTGATTTACCCGCAGAAATCACCTTGGGGAATCGCAGATCAAATCATAATCCGCTGGAAGAAAATCATTTTCAGAGCTTTTTCAGCAGTTCAAAGCCCCCTCAGAACAATTGCACTCGCTAGATGTCCCTGCTTCCAATTGGCCACTTGAACGCATGCCTGGCACTTTTATGAAGTAAAGCGAGTGTTATGTTGTTTTGTTACCACACTCAGCCTAGCTACAGTTTCGCAGCAATCAAGGGGGGGACTTTCCTGCAGGCTTTCGTAAGGTGCCTGTTAATGTGTAGGCAAATGTACAGAGACACGCAGGGCCAGCTCACCGCAGATCATTTCCCCAGAAAGCACCGAGGGCAAGGTGATATCATACTGGGGGCGGTGTGGGTCTGCCCGGCTCAAATCTCACCACCCGTATCCGCTCCGACTCCATTTGGCAACAAGATATTTCTCTCTGCCTCTCTGGTTTTGGTCGCTGCACACATTAAATATACAGGGCACATGTTGCTAAACGCCGCTGACTCTCAGAACCAGCGTCGGCTGAACTGGAGCGAAGCCAGTTCTGGTGGATGACAGCGACTTTGAACGCAGCACATGGTAACATATATTCTAGGTATTTTCATGTGACTGAAGACACGCGTCTGCAATTAAGATTGGCTCTCCATCACATGAGGAATAATGTTTCTTTTTGAATACACTTACAGTACAAATACTGGTGTGTTTTTGTGCCTCAAAATTCTCCTTTTTCATAATTGTATGGCTCTGGTTAGCATTTATAAAAGCTAATATTTCTGGTCAGTCCATCAGGGTTTGTTCTGACTAATGATCTGGTGGATAGACTACACTGTGTGCACAATTATTAGGCAAGTTATATGTTTGAGGATTGATTTTATTATTGAACAACTACAGTGCTCTCAGTCAATGCAAAATGTTAATAAACCTCAAACCTGAATATTTAAGAAAGTAAGAGTGAGGTTTTGGCTTTCTTAAGAGAATATCTATGTGTGCACAATTAGTATGCAACTAAATGAAAAACGAAAGTTTTCCCATCTCACTTGTTTATTTTCATCTGTTAAAGTGAGAATAATAAACATACAACTTAAAATTAAAAAAAGAAAATCAGTGACCAATATAGCCCCCCTTCTTTTCAATAACAGTAATAAGCCTTCATTCATGGATTCTGTCACTTTCTTGATCTGTTGACGATCAACCACAGCCTCCCAGACACTGTTCAGAGAGGTGGATGGTTTCCTTCACCGTTAATCTCCCCCACAAGTTCTCAGTAGGGTTTAGGTCAGGTGAGGAAGGGGGCCATGTCGTTATTCCTTCATCTTTAAGGCCTTTACTGGCCACGCAGTGGAGTACTTGGATGCATGCAATGCAGCATTGTCCTGCATAAAAATCACGGTGGTCTTGAAAGATGCAGACCTTTTCTTGTACCACTGCTTGAAGAAAGAGTCTTCTGACAACTGGCAGTAGGTTTGGGAGTTGATTTTGAGTCCATCTTCAACCCGAAAAGGTCCAACGAGCTCATCTTTAATAATACCAGTACCCCACCTCCAGTCGAAGTGGAGCTCTGTGCCCGTTACTGATCCAGCCACGGGCCCATCCATCTGGTCCGTCAAGAGTCGCTCTCATCTCATCAGTCCATAAAACCTCTGAAAAATCTGTCTTCACATATTTCTTGGCCCAGTCTTGACGTTTCAACTTATGTGTCCTGTTCAGTGGTGGTCTGGTTTCAGCCTTCCTTACGGTGGCCATGTCTCTGAGCACTGAACACCTTGTACTTCTGGGCACTCCAGGTAGGTTGCAGTTCTGGAATATGACAGCACTGGAGGATAATGGGTTCTTGGTAGCTTCACGTTTGATTCTTCTCAAATCTTTGGCAGTTCATCTGCATCTTTTTTTCTCAACACGTTTCTTGCGACCCTGTTGACTATTTGCAACAAAACGCTTGATGTTTCTGTGATCACACCCCAATATCTGAGCAATTTCAAGAGTGCTGCATCCCTCTGAAAGACTTTTTACAATTTTTGACTTTTCAGAGTCAGTTAAATCTCTTTTTTGGCCCATTTCGCCTGAGGAAAAGAAGCTGCCTAATAACTGTGCACACTAGTAGTTGCCCAATAATTGTGCACACATAGATATTCTCTTAAGAAAGCCAAAACCTCGCTTTTACTTTCTTAAATATTCAGGTTTGAGGTTTATTAACATTTTGGATTGAGAGCGCTGTAGTTGTTCAATAATAAAATCAATCCTCAAAAATACAACTTGCCTAATAATTGTGCACGCAGTGTAGAGGCTGAGGTCTTTGACCATTAAACGCACATCACAGGTTGCTTGAACGTTGCTTACATCATCAGAGGTGTTAACCCTTGTTTTTCTGTGATTATCCTTCACAAGACAGCGACTCCGAAAACAAGTCGGCTCTCCTCAGTCTCGAGGTCGATCTCTGTCTGCCCACACAATTACACCACAAATTGGTTCACATAAAAACTAACCTCTAAGTGTTTTTCTTTATTTGTCCCTAATGAATGTTCTCGTTGGCAGCGCCTTTCTGATGGAGAGCTTCCCCGGTCCCGAGCTTCTCATTGTTCTCCAACATCTACCAGAGTAATGATCTCACTGGCTTTGCTTTTCAATCCTAAAATTAGCCCTGAGAACATACTTCTCTTTGCTGAGAAACTCATCCTACAGACCTGGCCGCGCTTGTCAAAGGTTGGAAGGAGGACTGTTAGTTCCTGCCTGCTAGTGGTCTGGATGATGGGATTAGATGTAATTGTGCTGTTTATTGGGAGCACCAGAAAGAGAACGCGAGACATGGAAACATTTGCATTGTTCTTATTATCAGTCCGCGAGGCCTCTTCTGTGGGCCTCACAGAGACGTTTCACTACTGATGGCTTTTCTGTGAGCTCAACCCATAGTGCGCCAGCAAGAAGGTTGGGAACAGGAAAGAAAGTCCATGTTTCATGGTTGAGAGACGTATATTGTGGAAGGACATAAATCAATATATTTCTGGAGAAAGAAAGGAACATATGCATGCATGTACACATGTTTAAAAGAGAGAGAGAACTGATGAGAGGACTTCAGGCAGAACCACACAGTCATACATAACTACGATGCGAGCCCAAGTAGGCTGATGGAAGTCAGGCAGGTTTTTATTGGCTGCTGTGCGCTTTTCAGAAGGGGATAATATTTTCATTGTGGAGTTATTTATATAGTTTAATTTTTCTGGTAAAGTCAATGATTTATCAAGGTAATGATGGTTGGAGTGGGGAAAGAAAACAAGAACAAGGAGGAATAATGAGATAGCCTCCCCCCGCCCCCTCCGCACACCAATGAGCCCGTGCAAACCTCTTCCCCAGGCTTCCAGGACCCTCTGTGGGGAATTGATTGGTCCTCATGTATCTCTTCTCTGCTGTTCATGAATGATAAGGGTCTTAGGCCTCTGTGGATGTTGGCTGTGGTTTTTGGGGTTGAAGTGAGAGGAGCAGAGAGGGAAGTTGGGGTGGATTAGTGTGCAGGCTGGAGGGGGCTTGGTTCAGATGACAAAGGAAGACGTGTCTTTTTTGTTTTCATTCTTTACATGTTGTGTCGTGGTCTGGCTGGTAACTCTCTCCTCTCCCCTCTCTTTAGGATCTACAGATCTAGAGATTGTATAGGTCGGATAGCGATGCTGCGCACGATCGGGCCGAACTCTGTGATCCTCTTCCTCGCTTTTCTTCCCACCAGAGACATCGCTCTGTGTCCGCATGCCTGAGTTGAGAAGTCATCGCTCCTCAGTTACCCTGACTGGTTATTAGAGGACTTCCTAAAGCATGGGGCGAGATCAAACTCTGAAGACACTGCCCTCCTGCCTACCCCCTCCCCCCAGCCCCATCCCTTAGTCGGCCACGCCGCCACTTTTTTCCGCGCCGGCTTCCATAACCCCGTAACAAATGGAGTTGCGTAAATATTTAAACAAACAGCGACTCGCATCCAAAACAAATAGGCGGGCAGGATTATTAAAGAGCCCCATCGTTGATTCTGCATGCAGCTGTAACAGAATATACAACACTTCAACTCACTGTAAACCATTTGTAAAAGGGAACATACCAGGAAGATAGCAGGCGGCGTGGAGAAATGCCGAGATCCCTCCATGGCGCTGTTTTTTATGGGCGCCTTGCTCAACCACTTGGGAAGGACATAAGGACGCTTTAGGCCGCCCGACTGTTAAGTCAGAGTGAATTTCAGCGTGTGTGTTTTGCTTCAGTGGAATTTTGTTGTAAATCAAATGAGGCAAC
The DNA here is from genome assembly GCF_004355925.1 of Anarrhichthys ocellatus. Taxonomy (NCBI): domain Eukaryota; kingdom Metazoa; phylum Chordata; class Actinopteri; order Perciformes; family Anarhichadidae; genus Anarrhichthys; species Anarrhichthys ocellatus. The sequence goes on along the minus strand of NW_022281239.1, from coordinate 3,069 downwards.
GCTGATTTGTTTCTCGCCTTTAAAGAAACAGTTCACCCCAAAATCTAAAATACACATTTACCCTCTTAGCTGTAGTGCAAATGATCCATCTATATTGTTTTTGTGTGAGTTGCGTAGTTTTGGAGATATCAACTGTAGAGATGTCTGCCTTTCCTCCAATATAATGAGACTACATGGCACTCAGCTTGTGGTGTTCAAAGCCACAAACAAATACATTTGAAAAAATCAACATTAATGCGTCTTTCCAGAAATCCTGACCCGGTTACTCATGATAACGCACAGGGCCAGTTGTGAGCAGTTTCATATAGGAACTATTTTCTTTCTACCGAGCTACACCCTTGGCTCATGATGCATCTTTTTGGTGCCATGATCACCACAAGCAGAGTGCCACCTAGCACCATTAAATTGGAGTGAAAGCAGACATTTCTACAGCCGATATCTCCAACACTCGGCAACTCGGACCAAAACAATCTAGACCGATAGATAGCGCTACAGGTAAGAGGACAAATGTGTGGCCAAGAGACGGGCCTCCGCGTCTCCCGACCCAGGCCGTGGGCTTAAAAGACCCGGGCTCTTCACTCGCGAGGAGATGCGATGGAGCTGTTAAAGAGGATGAATAGTCACCATCAGAATGTTTATGGGGGACGGGACTGGCAGCCCTGCACAGCAGCCGAACACTGGGAGAGAAAGGGGAGTGGTGGGAGAGAGCGAGAACAAAACAGAGGAAAGGGGAAAGGGAGGGTGTACGGTCAGTCTTTGGCCAATAAGATATTAGCCTAATGGTCTCAGAGAGGGTGAAAATGAGGACATGGCTGAGATGGCACGAGACAGGGGGAATAACCCCACTTTAAGAGGACTCTCAGGACTTGTTAGGCCCAGGCAGGTTTAAGAGCTTTGGGCGCTCCTGTCGGATTTCTCTTTCATTTGAATTTCAACCTCTTGTGTTCTCTCTGTCTTTCTCATTCTCTGTCCCTGCCTGCCTCCCTCTTTTTTTTTTTTTTTTTCAATCCCCTCACTGCAGAAATGGCGGGCGCCAAGTCACTATAACAAGATATGGCAGTTTCATTCCAAATAATGACCCCAGGATTAGCAAACAGAGTCCTGGAACGGTATTTAAAACAAAGCGGAGAGCAGACTGGCCTTGCATTGTTACTGCCTATGCTGTACTTTAGCACACTCTGATTGGTCCAACAGACTCTCTCTTGGGAAGGACATTCACAGTTTTGCCTACCCCCTAACGTTAGAAAGACTTCTTTCCTTGGTCTATTTCAGGTGAAGTTTAGCCTGAAGGTCTAAAGGATTAGGGAAGTTACCAGTTTTTAGATGAAAAATGCAGCCAGTACCACCTTTGAGACGTGGCCACAAGGTCATATTATCAAGAAGAGGGATGGGTTCCTCTAGAACACCACTCAGATTAACATTTTAAAGGTGGCATTGATTTAGAACTACAAGGTTTAGGGTGTTAAAAGTTGAACTTAATCGTGATTGCTCCAACTGCAATTATTGGCCCAATTTCAGGCTCTGTGCTCGTATGTACACATGTAATAATACTACCTAATAAAATGAGTTCCACAGGTTTACGTGAGTGCACACTACATGTGGCACGCCGCATACCTACTCACTCACGTAAGCTTGCATATTCACAATCGCACATTAAAACTCAAAATGCACACAAGGTACAAGAGCCAAGTTACAAAGATTCAGAGGTGCACGACCAAGCCTGGAGCCTTCGCGCCCCACGCACCGTCCGTGATTACGTCATTTCCTCGCGCCGGCTTCTCTACGGCGGGTATAAACTAAGCTTTACGGTGCGCAATAGATTATTTGGCTAGATTGGAGGGACTTGGTACAAGTGTGTGTGAACACGATTGATGTTTGGGGAATGTTTATTCTGTTGTGTGTTGTCAGGTCTGTGTGTGTGGATACAGTCTATGTTTGTGTTTGTATTTTCCAATGTTGTAAAGCGCTGCTTGGTTGGACAAAGATGTATTCCGGGTATGGAAGAGGGGGGGTGGAGTGGGGACAACCAGGACACTGACGTAAGTAGCGAGACTGTGGTAACCACCAATATTCATTCACACACACAACACACTCTTCAAACAACGCACTGTGTGCACAGACATTGATGTCAACGTGAGTGCACCCCAAAGAACTTCCACATGCAGATGCACCGCTCTGCAGGTCCAGTCCCTGGGGGTGAAGTCTCCCCCGGTCTAGACAGCCGGGCCACATGACAGAGACCGGCACCCACAGAGCTCTGTCACGTCTGTGTGGGTCCCCCGCAGAGCTGAACAGGAAACAGCTCTCTAATGCAGTGAGGCAGGAATACTCTGACACACACACAGCCCCTCTACGACAAAACGCTATTGACAACCCAGTGATATCACAGCGGTTTTGCGCAGCACATTACTCAGCGAAAGACAGTCCGTGAAACACAATCTGTCCTGTCAAAGTCAATTTCTGCCGTGTGCGTGCATATTTAGTGAAGTATATAAAAGTGTAGGAGTTGGTTGTGTACAAGGCTCACAGAAACAATGTGGTGCACCAATAAGAATGGGGGAGAAGAGTTAATTGGATAACATGGGTTGTCAAATGTACATAATATACAGTGCAGTCAAAGTGCTGCGTGTAGTACGTGATGATGCAACGCTGACTCTAGGCATCATGACAGAAATGGTCCGTTTCATAATGTGAGAAAATACTGTACGAGAGTCCAGACACCATGATCTCGGCCTTCGGTCTGGTTTCATGTTGTTGAACACACACCTGTGAGCTCAGTCACGCACATGCTCCCAACCGCAGGTTTTTAGGCAGGTCGTCACAGCGACCGCAAAACCAGGTTCGGTAACCGTCCATCTTTGCCCCATTGCCCTGGCAACACGCTCCCGTTGCTGTGCCAACCCGTTTGGCTGTTTTTTGTGATATTTGGGAGGAGGCACTGCGGTTCTGGGACATCACCGCCGTTTCATGACCACTGTGGGACAGAGCATGCTGAGCAAGGCAGACCTTTTAAATCATGGAATATGTCTTAATGTGTCTTCAGAGAGCCCCCCCCCCCACCACAGCAAC
>NW_022281238.1:7974-12336 GCF_004355925.1 Anarrhichthys ocellatus | reverse complement strand
GACAGACACATACTCCTTTCCCCCACAAACAGCAGAAAAAAGACATCCGCAGTTAAAAGGTATCATAGATACAGTAAATGTTTTTTTTTTCCACAGTGTCTAAACACAGAACAGTGTTAGTTAACAGTGCTGAAGCCGTATTGATTGGTGATCAGTGATGTTATAGTGTACCACAGTCCTCTCAAAGCAACACTTCATATGGTTACTCCAACTCTCCCACACAGAGACAAACAAGAGTTCAGACGGGATGTTTGATGTAGTCTCCTCTAAGGGACTTGTGGTTTTGCTGTTAGATAAGCTACATCAAATGTGTATTTCTGATTTATGGTGGGCTGAGATTCTCAGCTGAACCTGTATTTTCCTGAAAAAAAAAAAGATGAATTGCATAATGGATTCAGTCACCTCTGAAGTCCGGAGAAAAGTAACTTGCACATACTGATAATAGCATATAGAAAAATCTATACAAATATATAGAAGGAAACGAATGCCATTGGGTCCTGGTCTGGTTGTATGTTTGAGATCAAGTACAGTACAGTGATCCTGATATTATTGTTACATGTGTTTGGTCCCTGGGAGAAGAGCTATTAGACAAAGAAAGAGAATTGTTTTTTAATGTCCACTCATATTTTCACAGTCTCTCTCTCTCTCTCTGTCTTTTGGACAAAAAGTCTACTGGTTCCTGGAAGCATCTTTTTTTTTTGTGGTTTACAAACTTCATTCAAGATTCAGTAGTCATTGGCTGAAGGTGCTTGAAAACTTCAGGAACCGTTTCCTCAAACCCTGAAAAGGTTATTTTTTGAGCGACATGAGATTTTCACCTGACGGCAGAGAGTAGGAATGAAAAAAGGAGAAAAGGCTGTCTGTGAGAAGGAAGCTCTTAGGAGACTTAGCACAGTTTGGTTTACTAGGTGACAAGTTGTGACTAAAAAAAGATTACAGAGGATATTACCCCAAGTGTTAATATCATTAGTTTTATCTCGTCATAGACAACCAAACTTGAATTTGAAACGGTGTATTGCATGACACTACAGCAGGTCTTCCTGCAAACCAAAGAGGATTTGTACTTTGCGGTCAGACAAAACCTACAGGTACAACCGCTAATATAAATGAAAACATATCAATTAATGATTATTGATTATAGTCCCCTTTTAGTTGCTTTTCTAAAGGAAAACATGTGAGACTTGTCAACAGGTTTTTGCTGTGAATTTCTCTTACTCATATTAAAATAAAGTCTTTGTCTGCCTCCTCCCCAGAGTCTGAGGACTTTTTGCCCGCTGCCTTGTCCTTGTCTGGGTTTGGAGATTGGTCCTTGGTCTTGAAGGAGCCATGATCCTCAGAGTTGGTACGGAGACGGCTGGGTCGCTGAACAGAGTCCGACACAAACCCCGCCCTCACTAAAAAACAAGAGAGGGAGAAGATGAAAATGACAGCAAGTGTTGACAATGCTTAGACTAAGGGGAAGATAGGGGGAGAGAAAAGAAAGGTGTGGAAGAGAGGGAAATTGTTGAAACTACACATTTTGTTTAAATATATCTGATATTACGTATACTGCTACAGTTTCTTCATCAGAGGGTGACGACCGCATCATACGTTGTTGTACGTTACAAGAGGTAGTGTAGCAGTCTTCTGTGCATGTGTAGAACGCAGGCATCGAGCAGACAGACAGAACTACTACGCATACGCAGAGCTTAGTGTCCGTTTTGGAGGATAACCGAGGCTTTACAGCAATAAGTGATGTAAAGCGCGACAATTCACCCTTATCTTTGCGAACAATCTGCTGCCAAAAACGTCTCAGCAAATGTGCAAAGGAGTGCACGATTACAACTGTAGCAGAAACAATGGATTCTTAGATATACAGCACAAGTTGTAAACCTTTAAGGATATACAGATCGTTATCCCTTCGATTGACTGATAATCGTTTAAGAATATTTCCCTACTCTCTGCCCAAAGCATGCTGGGATAGAGTACTTAAAAGGGATTCTGCTCCACACTGCCACTTCACTATTCTTGATCGTCTTCTTCAACATGCAAAGGGAACTAAACATTCCCTTGTGTATACCGCCACCTAATGGCTCTCGATTGACTCTGCAATGATCTGCATCTGACGCATATGGTCATATATGTACAGTGCTTTCAGACAAGGGAGGACAATCTGCAAGTCTTTGTTTTTTTTTAACATTTCTTATAAAGCCCTGAATGCTCCAATGTCCTACATTTATTGTTCCAGCATCATTACATCTCTAATAAGTAGGAGCAAAGGTTTTTTTCTGGTTAAAAAAAATGTCTTGTTGTCCAAGAATCCATCCGATGGCGCAGATGTTTTGACATTGCACTTTCTGCACTGAGCAAACAGAAACTACATCCTCTAGCTTTTAAGTCTCTGGAATTATTCAATATGCATATGGATAAAAACACTGATTTTATTAAACTTCTATTGATGATACAACAAAAGAAACAAACAAACTAAGCAGCCAGCGGTTTCAAAAGAAGTTGTCCTTTGCTTAAGAGCAGGAATTAAGTTCATCAACATGAATCAGATGTGTGTGCCTCTGACAGGGCCCAGAGGGCGTCACTGATAACGTTCAGTAAAGAAAATGAAGGGAGGAAGAGCAGAGAGAAGAAAGGGAGACCAAAGGAGAGGACATAATGTACAGTATAAAAACATCAGAGGGAAAGGAGCATAGACAGTCATAAATCATCAAGTTGCCGGGCTGCCTGTTACATAATACTGCTGTCACAACCTGACAGTGACATCAAACATCTATCAGTCTGTCTAGGCCCGAGATAATTCCTCTAGATTCAAGGGGAAATCTGCTCTGGCCAAAAGGACAGGTTTCAGGTGAAGGAGAAAAAAAAAAAGATACTCAGAGATTTTGACAGACAGATTTTGTGACCCACCATCCTGAGTGGTTTTGTTCGTAGAGCCTCCTGACTGCAGACTGTTCTGGCCCTCTTTGTCTTTCTCTGACACCGTCCTCTTCAGCGTTGGAGGAAGAACTGTGGCTTTAGGAGACACGCCACCACTGTTTGGGGAATCTGAGCTCTCATCTGTCAGGAAAAACATATTATCAGCTTATAACAAATATGGTCTCATCCGTCAAACAATCTGACGGGAAGATTAACAACTGAACCACTGCAGCAACAATCCTCTCAGTGTGGTAATCAGATCCAATGCTTGTACCTATGCTCCTGCTGGTGCTGCTGGTCCTTGGCTTATGTGGGATGGAGGGTCGGGCAGCCAGGGCAGGCTTCGCTCCCTGTGGCACCGGTGGTTTGGGACTTACTGGCCCCCCAGGAGAACTCGAGGAGGACGTAGCCCTGAGACGAGGGGCCTTGTCAGGCTTCGTCTCGCCTCGAGGAGGGGCCTTGTCAGGCTTCGTCTCGCCTCGAGGAGGGGCCTTGTCAGGCTTCGTCTCGCCACGAGGAGGGGCCTTGTCAGGCTTCGTCTCGCCACGAGGAGGGGCCTTGTCAGGCTTCGTCTCGCCACGAGGAGGGGTCTTCTCTGGAGAACCAGTTGGAGGATCTGATTTATTAATTGAGCTACTGGGAGAACGGCTTTCTGAGACGATGGGCTGGGGCTTGGCTGCTGGCACATGCATAAAAATAAATTAAAATCATGCACACAATGATTTTCATGTACCATATGGGTATGAAACCAGACACTAAAACAGGAACGTGATTCACTAATAATCCACTAAAACCAGCTGCAGGTCTGCTTGAGTCACTAACTGTTGAGTTAAAAGTTTTGTTTTCTTCCTATGTTTATCTCAACAGAAAAAACTCTCACCTGTTGCATTGCTGTCAGGTCTGTCGGGGCTGGAAGACTAGAGGAGACACAAGGACAAAATATTGTATTACGATATTCACGAGTGTAGAACGTTCTTGTTTTGATTCAGTGCAGTGGTGAAGTGATTATACAAACTGAACAGGCAAGTGTCAGCAAGACATCTTAAAGTCTCTTGAAGGTCTTTATTATCATCAGATTATCTTTACTCTGCAAAAACTGTCCTGGTTTTAAAATGATCCCCCCCCCCCCCCCAAAAAATCCCTTGAATTAAAAAAAGCCCTCTCCTTCTCAAAGTCCCGGGCTGAATTTCAGTCCCAGTAGTGACCATCTTTTTGAGTCTGGCATATTTTACACTTTGCAGTCAGTTTTATATACAATATATTTGGAGTTTCAAGCTTTTATTGTTGACTGTACGTGTAAAGCAAAGCAACATTCAAACAGGAGGTGGCGCCTTTGTGTTAGAAAATGCCCACACACCCAAGCTTTGTATTAAGTAGTCTCCTGAATAGCTCTCTCCATTATACCTGTACACACACACACACACACACACACACACACACACACACACACACACA
>NW_022281238.1:0-7964 GCF_004355925.1 Anarrhichthys ocellatus | reverse complement strand
ACACACACACACACACACACACACACACACACACACACACACACACTTTGCAGTGCAGTAACTAGTTAAGGAGTTATACATCTTGTGAACACACTTACAGGTGCGAACACCAACTCCTATTTCAAAGACAGACACACAAATAATACACAAAACATCACTCTCATCACTTGTCACTCTGCTCCCCTTCGATTTATTTCCAATATTTAGATTTTAATGCTTTTTAGGAAATGAACAAGTGACTGTAGAAAAGAGAGCACTTGGTAGTTTAAGGCGTCTTACTGAATGTGGGATTTTTAAACAGGTGAAATATTCTCTTGACATTTATGTCCTGCCGTGAGTCATGACAGATCATTTGCATGTCAGCCTTCTCGCTTGTCTTCAGCACTGAACACTGAGAGCACTTTGTCCCCAAAACTAAAATATTTAAAGAAGCATCCCTCTATATCTCACTGCCATACCACTTTACTTTTGAAGTTTATCTTTTACTGTCATGTTATTTTGACATTCATTTTACAGAATTGGCTTAAAATAGACTATTTCATTTTTTTTATTATTAAATAAATAAATGGAGCATTACTAAAACACCCCTTTTTTCTACATGTGGAAGGCTTGACTTGAGTTCAAAGATAATCACTTTTGAATCTCTTGCAAAACTGAGCTTGAATTCTTTCATTAACTTAATTTGATCATATTACAGTAGGGTTTCTCCTTTTTATTGCAGTTTATTAGCGTCACTCTCTTCCTTGTTGACTTTCTTTTGTGCCGTGTTTGTTTTTGCGATGGGTTGCAAAAGTGAAAGGAAGAGCCCATTTGTAACCAAACTATCTAAATCTAAACTCAAGCTTCCAACCAGATCACATGGTCCACGTCCACAGATTGAGTTTGCTTATTTCTATGGAAGTTTAGACGTTAAAACTGATTCTGAGCACCACCATCATCTCATCCATGTTGACCTGAAAGTTGATGTAAAGAAAGCTCCAAAAGAAGCAGGTAATTCAACCTTAAGTTGAGGTTTTTTTTATCAACTACATTTTGCAACTACAACCTGACTTTGTAACTGCCTTGCAAGTTACGACCCAAAACAGATGTTGCAGGATAAGGATATTCTGTGTTTGATTATGGGGGGGCATATTCATCTTCTCCTATGAAATTAAAATCGGGCACAAGACATTTGCCACATGGTGGCGTCTCCCATCAGTACCTTACTTTTCCCTTATTCTTGTATCTTTTGCTTTTTGAAATCACACCGCCTCACCTTGTGTGCTCTCCTCTCCTGCTTGGCCTTCATCTCTGCGAGGAGGCCGCTGCCCATCATTTGCAACCCTTGGTACCGCCGGCCTCCCTGAGGGCTGCCCCTGCCGTCCGAACACTCCCAGGGCTCGTCCATGGAGTCTGGCGTCCTCAGCTCCTCTGAGCGGTCTGAGCTGCTGCTGTAGTCTGTGTGCTGGGAGCGGCTGGAGGCGTCTCTGCAGGAGGGACAAGAATTATTAGGGAATCAGGGGCCGACTGGTACATTCAGAGGTTCTGTGAAATCTGTTGTTCTATAACAAGAAAATATTCATCTGTACCTGGACTTTGGCTCAGGTGCTGGGCTCTTTACTGCCACCTTTGGTGAAGAGGGCTCCTCAGGGATGGAAGCCGCCGTCGAGGCTACAGTGGCTGAGGATGTACCTGAAGCTGGATTGGTCCCCTGATTTTATCAAGCAGAAAGATAATGTACTATTTGATTCTAATACAGCTAAATGTCACGACATATAAATAAAAAATATATAATATACTGCTTACCAAATGCACGAGACACTGGCCGAAGCATTCTGCTGTGGATGCTCTTCCTCTTGGATTTTGGAGTCATCTGAAAGAGGCGCACAGAATCAAATACAATTTCTGGTAATTGTTAACAAATTATCCAAATCATTTCTATCACTCAAGACCAGTAGAGCTTTCAGTACTGTCAAAAATCATGAAATTGATCAGCTAACTCTGTGGCTATTTGGGATTCTGTCCACATTTTATTTTAACTACACTAGATTTCATAGTTTGTACTAAGACCAGACATCATCATGTAATTATTAACAAATTGTAGAGTTACTTATTATGTTTTTTAGACGGTACTTATTATGATGAAATACATGTTGCATATGATATTGTGCTGTGATCCACATTCACAAGGTGGTGATGATGCACATAGTGCATTGAGTGGAGAGAAGCAGTGCAATGTGGCTGGATGCATAACAAAAAAGTTAATTTTCAAATATCAGTGTTCAACTATGTTAAATAATTTGGAGAGTGAGTGAGGAAGTAATAGATAAATGCATCCTACGATACTCGTAGTGTACCTTTTCTACACCATCTTTAAAATACATCACCAGGATTAAATATTAAAATACGTGAGGCTCTTTGTGTTGTAGCACAGAGAAATGTGAAGCAAGCCGGCGCAGCAACGACAGACAGAAAAGGAAAAGAGCAGCGTGAGCAGAAAGTGAATTGAAAAGAGAGTTTAGAGGGACAGTCGAGAATTACTTACACTGGTGCAGCACAAAATCTCCATGGAGCAAAGGTGGAAAGAGAAGGAAGAACAGAGGAAAAGAAGATTGAAGAGGAAGAAAGACAACACATAGTAAAGCCTAGTGAAGACAAAAGAAAGATAGCTGGTGTTCTTGTAAAAGTAGAGGTGAATAGGACAGAGAGGGATATAAGATGAAAAGAGGGGCAAGACACCAGAGAAACAGACAGGACCAGAGACCGAAGAACATGCAGCTTCCTGTTGACTGCAGCCTGCATTTACTGTACATCCCAACTCACACACATTATTACATCAACACAAAAATCAACAAAAAAAAAACGTGGTGAAAAGCAACCGTTCCAAGGGTTGACTACATTTGAAACAGTGGTAGGTGATGAGGAAACAATAAGACTCAGGTACGTCTCCACACACATATCTGCCCTCATAGAGTACAAATGAACCAACCTGAAAAGCCAACTATAAAAGCAAAACAGGTTTTTAGCATTTTGCAAAAAGTTCTGTTCTGATATTTACTGAACATCGAGACAATTCTTTAAATTAATACTGAATTCAATCCTCAATTGTCTTTGGCAAATGTAGAGTAGCCAAGGTCTATTTTTTCCAGTAGAGGGCGGTATTAGGTTGTAGTTTGCGTCATACAACTAAATCGAACATTTAATTAATACATGTAATTTGAGTCGCATGAAAAACACGAGGTGCCTAGATAATAATACATGAAATAAATCACGGACAGTTAAAACACACGGTTCCACCCACGCCTACCATGCATGTCTCTAGATCCTCCAGCCTCTCAGCCTCCAGTATCTCGGTCGATGCTCTTTTAGGAATCTTTTCCTCCGGAACATCCAGATCCACAGACTCCTGCTGCACCAAGGGGCGACCTCGCCGCACCAGGTGGTCTGCCTGGTAGGAGGAGAGGAAACCGGGAGCAGAGGTGAAGATATGGGAGCAAAGGGGGGGGGAGAAGATGTGGATATAACGGAGAGATAAGGAGAGATAAGATGGAATGTGAGGAATTGACAGAAATGGAGGATAAAAAACAGATATAAATGAGTTTCAGAGAGATTTACATATGTTACAGCAATTTAGAGGGCAAGTTATCAGCCATTGTTAATGAATCAATGAGCCAGTTGTGAGCTTTGTTGACTTTAATCTTACCAGAGTAAGTTGGGAAGTGGAAAGAGCCTCCAGAATCTCATCAACAATGCGATCAGACAGGAAAGACGCTAGACTCAGCTTCACTTCACTGACACAGAGGGAGAAAGACAGCAGAAACAAACAACCACGGAAAGATCTCGGTGATTCGCCCGTGTAATCCATCGCTACGTGTAAATATAAATGATACTATTCAACACACTCTCACCTGATCTTGTTGATGATATCCACCCCAGACTGCTCCAGGAGGGTTTTAGTGACGAAGCTTTTGGGTACGACCATCTTGGCTGAGCTGGCCTTCATTAGCTCTGGACGAAGAGCACTCCTCTTCATCACATGGGGACACAGAGACTCTGCTGCGTCCACCATCGACTCCAACAGAGTCTGGAAGGAGTGAAGATAACGGATGGATGGATATGAACATGTGTGTGTGTGTGTGTGTTTATGATGAGGGATTTGATTACAGCAACTACTGGCTGACAAAAACTTGAATTTATCAGTAATTTTTTATTTTTATTTTATCTGAAATTGGCATTACCTGTTTAACTGTAAAATTGATATAAACATTTTACATTTTGGTGCCTTGGGTGAAGCATTTTACAACTTGTGCTCTACAAATAAAAATAATTATAATAAATCAAATGAAATAATATCCTTCGATTTAAAGTTTTCTGTTCTCTACCTGTAGGTGGCGTCTATCTTCTAGTTTTCACTGTATTCAGACCTTAAAAACCACAAATACTGGACACAATATACTTTGAACCCTTGCCAGAATTCGATTTAAGGTCCTTGGCTAAAAATAAAACATTACTTAACAATTATTTGAAAGTGTACTTTGTTTTGGTGACTATAATTCATAGTTTTTAACCACACCTGTAGTTGTTGGTCCATGACATTAGTCACCTCCCCAGCCACAGACTCCAGTTTCTCCTGGATGGGTCCCACTGACGAACTGTTCACCTCCTCTCTGGCGGCTGACCCAAGGTGGTAGAGGTTCGGGAGCAGCTGGGGAGACACAGAGAGGAGGACATAGGATGAACGAATGAATCAAAGAAAGGATGCAGGAAACTGACCTCCCAATTAGCTTATAGATAAAACCTCTTAATTCACGCACGCACGCACGCACGCACGCACACACACACACACACACACACACACACACCAGTGAGGCCCGTGTGTATAATGTGCGTCTCCTCACCGTTTTAGAGTTTCTGGCATCTTTGATGAGGTTCTCTGCTGACCTGACGTCCTCCAAGATGGCGTCTGTCTCAGAGTTCCTCAGAGAGTTCAGGTGGTCCTGCACCTTCACACAAATCCTGTCAATCATCTGGAAGACAAAAACGAAATGTCAAAATTAGGTTAATGGATAAATACCTACTCTAGGGTTAAATGTTATATTATTTCAGTACCTAATATAAATATAAAATGGATATTTCCTTGAGTTATGTGGCAACCTGTGTGATGCTGATTACCCTAAACATTAATATCTACAGTGGCGAGACACACCGGCCAATAAAACACAGCTTTGTCTTCACAGAATATAAATGTGATATACCAACGCAATCAGGACAAAATTCTTAGTCCCGAAAAAACTAAATCTCTTTTGCCAGTGAAAAAATGTTCTACTTTTCTCAAGACTCAAGAAAGTTAAGTTTGTCCAATTCTGTATTAACTGTCCTACTTATTGTATTTGGTACAGTCCTATCTACTTTGTAAACAATTATAGATTAAGTTTGGTCAAAAACATACAGATTATAGTGCATATTAATTCAATAATTACTGTGTGTGTGTGTGTGTGTGTTTTATCAGTTTTGTTACACACCTGTTGTGTGGTTGTGGTTACGATGCCCTGCTGCAGCCGATAGGCCTGTTCCTGTAGGTATTTCCTTGTTTCATGGTTCCTGTACAGATAATTCTCGATCTGGGGGGGAAAACACAAAGCCACTGTCATGATAATAAACCAAAGTGATAATGAAAAAAAGAAGATCATTTAGTTTGATTTTCCCTTTTTTAATCGTGTTTTCTACACTATACAAATCCTCTCACACTCTGACAGGACAGCCGAGGGACCCAGAGAGAATTCTGAACATACCTTTAGCAAGGCGTCCTCCGTTTTCTCAGGGCCGGCCTTCAGAGCCTGGGAGGCATCGATGATGGGGATGGGCATGAAACGAATGGTGAAGTTCCTGATGGACACACAGCCAGAGGACATTGTTATTCCACAGATGGTTCACATTGTAGATGAAGGGAAAGAGGCAGAGGCGTGACTAGGGATGTTCAGACAGAAGGCTTAACATGGTATTGAAATAAACATGAAGGAAAGTGATTCATCAAAATGTGGTATTTCTTGATACAATGCTTTATAATTTAAGAAGTCAATTTGCACATTTACATTCAGGATAACCTACAGTTTGTTTTAACCATGACTTATACAGTAATTATATGCCATGGTTCGATCAGCATGATGAGTGTGCATATGGTGGAGACAGCGTTACATGTGGCACAGCCACTCGGGCTCCTCCCACATTGGTCTATTACCAAGCAATGAAGTGGCACCATTAGAGAGGTTACTGATCTGCAAATAGAGGTCAACCAGCCATCAGCCAAAGTGAATATTCACTTACCAAAAGTCATCTCAAAACCATACTGAAGTTTGGACATGATGCTTGCAAAGAAACAGCGAGTCACGTCATCACCAATTGCTGGATCTCCTGAAAAAGCAAAATACACAGTACAGACATCAGTTAAATGAATAGATGATCATTTTTTATCTTTAGTTTTGCGTGTGTAACCAATTTACCCTCGAGTGTGCATGTCAAGGGGCAAGCCCACTCAACATTAGCCATCTTATAAAAAGAAAGGACTGTCCTCTGCACTGTCTCCAAGATCCATGGTAAGATAGAATGATTTTCTAGTTGCATGCCGGCTTAAAATGTCTTCTTTGAATCTCTTTGCTGCCTCACTGGGATTTGAAAGAATTTTCCAATCTAAAAATAGTTTTTAAATTATTCCAATTAATACTGGATGAATTGACATGTAGAGAGCAACAATTTATTGGAATAAATGATGTAATGTTTAAATGATGTAACACACCATTTGGCGACTTCGTGTTGTTCCAGAGATTTTGAGCAACTCAAATCCTCCCTTGTCTGAGTTTTGGATATGCCTCTAAAATAAATTCTCTAAAGTCATCTGGATCAGTATGACTACCTGGAAATAGAAGATAATAATACAAACAATCGATCTAACTTGAAATATAATAACGTTTAATGTTTTTGAAAGGTAACTTGATTCAAGAAAAATACGTCTGTCCATCATGATGCCTGATTTACCTTGGAATGTAAGACGTTTCCCCCTAGTCCTGCAGCAGCAAGTCTGTCTCTGGCTTATCGGTTTGTCCTCAATACAACAGAAAGAGTGAGTGTACGAATGAAGCCGTGCAGGCGCAGCAACAGTTCGCCTCCTTCTCCCTCCAATATATGGACCAAACGGTCTAGAAACCTCGGCTAGAATCAAGTGAAGAGGATAAGCTATAATCAGAGAATAAGGACGTTGCAGAAGACACATGTTGGCTAACGATATCATCGCACACTTTACAGGAATGCGATCTGACGCACAGCATGAATAAATAAATCACTCATCACCGGCGATAGTAATTTAGTCTACACAAGGGATCTAGCATGGAAAACATCCCGCAGCAGGTCTGCCAGCGGCCGCCCGGTCGAAGCCATGAGTGCTGCTAGATAGTTTTTGACCTCGTCCACAGAGATGACTCGCTAAGAATCGGTTGCTTCTGTCTTGCTCCACGACTCGACCAATCCTGCTTAAGAATGAGGTTCGGACCGCCTACCTCACTAACACACGTTCATCATGTATTTATTCATTTATACATTGGAAGGAGTCTTCTAAATGGGACAGCCTCGTCGCAGCCGCAGTGACGCATTCGGTCTCCAAATGACGTCAGTTCAGAAACAGACTCTGTAGAACGGCATGACGTCACAAAGAGATGAGAGGCACAATCCAGATCAAAGGCAAAGAAACTATAAAGCCTACCTACCCCAGACTTGTCCACACAGTTGAGAACTTTCAAGACACAGCACAGCTCTTTATTCCTTCCTTATTTGAATAAATAAATATGAATCCAGCACAAATTAATCAATTTAGGGAGCGTCAAATGTTGAATCAGCAGGTCCGAATTAATGACCTTGAGCAGCAGCTAAAGGGAGCTAAGGATGACAATAATGTCAAGTCGGCCCAAATGAATGACCTTGAGCAGCAGCTAAAG
>NW_022281237.1:0-12226 GCF_004355925.1 Anarrhichthys ocellatus | reverse complement strand
ATATATATATATATATATATATATAGAGATATATATATATAGATATATATATATATAGATATATAGATATATATAGATATATATATATAGATATATATATATATATATATATATGAACCTCAAAGTTCATGTTATTTATCCCAACATGGAGACAATTTGTGCTCCAAGACACGTTTCAGATCCCGTCTGCACCATAATCAGAAATACATGTCCAGTGTTATTTTAATCACATTTATGGTCCTCGTGGAGAGAAGAATTCATATTAGCAGGCTGAATGTGAGTCAAGCTGCTGTTGTGGTTATAGCGGAGAGAAGCTGTCGCCTACATGGGTGGAAAGCGTCCAGCTCAGAGTCATTTAAAGAAGTGTGTAAAACACTAAATGAGCTAACCGCTGAAGGCTGTTGATGGCTACCAGGAGGAAGAGGAGGAGGAGGAGGGTGTTAAATACTCCTGAACCCACTCACCCCTTCATCAGCTGTTCACATCTGACAAACTTAATGTCGGAAACATGGATTTTCCACCTGAAGGGGTTCAAGAGACATGCTAACGTTTAGCACGCTAGAATGCTAATATTTAAAGCGCAAGCTAAGAACTTATAAAGGAACAAATGTATATTCATCTCATGTAATATGTAGATTCTACTGATTGAACATTATATCTGTTGAGTCCTGGAGAGAAGTCTCTTCAGTGACTCGTGTGAAACACCTGAACATTGGGATCAAAGGGTCTAATAATGATGAGATAATAATACACTGGAGTGGCTCTGTATTAGCAGCATCACAGCTCTGCTGACTCTCTTCACTACAAACCGCAGACATGGCGTCGGTGGGACTGCGGTTCGGTGGTTCAGCACCTTGAAGAAGTCGATGATAAATGGCGTTTTAATTGCTTGTAAACGTGTAACTGAACCACGCTGATTGCTCTTCGGAGAAGTTTCTCTCTGCTTGGAGACTTGTTCTGTTCTTGTTCCGTTTGTGGTCATATTCCGGCAACTTCAAATGTTGCATTTCCACAACTGCTCCTAATTACAAGATACTCTGCCAAACATTTTACATTAATTCATAACTGAACATGACTGCATATGAACATCTTAACCCCCACCCAAAAAAACATAGAAATTCCCCAACAAAAGCCAAATGTAATAAAGTTCAGCCCAGTTGGACCTTCGTCTAATTTCTCCAGAATGTGATTGGCTCGTTGTAAACCTCCACATTCATTTTAACCAATTACATCATTTCTAGCAGGTCTTATTTGTTTGCAGCATTTTACTGGATTTATTAATTGAGTCAAATTATTAAAATCTCACGAAATACCTTCTGAGTTAATGCTATCGTAGACTTTATGAAAAATGAACTGATCAATTTAAAAGATTTGTTGTTTCAAGAGTAACTCTACTGTAACAGAGAAACTAAAATATCTAAATACCTTTGGACTGTTACGCTACTATAAGCTAAAGAAAAGCTACAACAGACGTCAGCTTTGTCCTCTGTTGGACCTCCGTTAGAATGTGATGATCAGATACAAATAGTTCTCTACAAGTCACAATAAATGGATGTTTAGCTAATGGACGAGCACTTAAAGTAGTTTCACTTAAAGCAATGAACAACTGGTGATATGAGTTTACACCTACAGGGAGCCTTGTTTATATACTGTATATATATATATTCGGCATTTTCACCATTGCCATGTTGTTTTGTTTTGCAACCAGTGAACAGCAAGTGACCATATTAGGACTGAGGAGGAGTGACGTAGAGACGCCGTATACGTCGCTGGTGTCGACCTGTCAATCACTGTGTAGCCCCGCCCTAAAGCATCCCCTGCTTTATGGTCTGTTTGACTCTAAATGGACCATAAGTTACTAAATGAACATCATGCTGTATTGAAGAAGACTTGAAACTAGAGATTGAGACCATAAACTCATGTTTACAATGTTTACTGAGGTAATACATTAAGAGAGAAGTAGAGTCATTTTCTCATAGACTTCTATACAACCAGAGGAGTCGCCCCCTGGTGGACACTAGAGAGAATGCAGCTTTAACACAAGAAGCTTTGACTTAATTCAAATGAACACATGAAGAAGAGGATGATGAAGGTTCAGGAGCTCAGGTTTGTGGAACGTTGTGTTTACATCATGATGTAACACAGCTCCACATATGCTCAGTGTTATGAATCTACCTGAGAGCCCCCCCTCTGTTATATAAACAGAGCCTCGTCCGCGGCCTCAGTGATCCACAGTTCAGAGCTCAGTGAGGAGAACTTTTACCACCAGGTGACTAATAAAGGTGTCATTAAGTCTGTTGATCTTCACAGCAGCTCTCTGGTCCAGGTAGACGTTGGCAGGTTGTTGTTTATAGTCTGGTGGGGGGGGGGGGGTCACATCCTCAGAGTCCGACCCTGAATCAAGGTGTCATTAAGCTTTTCGACTGTACAGTCTGTAGAGCCTGGCATGTGTCCGCGAATTTTTTTGGGGAAAAAGTGACCGCTTGTTTTTGGATGTGGAGCGAAACGTCTCCCTGCGGGGCAGAGCCTCGCCGAGGAACCTCGGCCTCTGATTGACTGCCGGCTGCTCCAGATGAGATGATGATTAACGGACTCTTTGTACAATTACTCAAGTAACAAAGTGACTCCAGGGAGTTACATCACATCACTGATCAGCTGATCGGGGGAAGAAACCGAGGAGACACGCTGACACTCATATATAAGTATATATATATACATATATATACTTATATATATATATATACAGGTCTCAACCACACTATAAAGCAGGGTATGCATTGACTGCATTCACTTCTTCTATCCAGTCATTGGACAGAAGTTCGTAGGCCTGATCAATGACCAGGATGTATCTCTGAGCCGATCATCTGCTCATTTTCTCTCAAAAAGAGACCTTCAAACATTCCAAAATCATGATTATGGAAAATAAACCCAAAACTCTTCTTCTAACCTTGTCCCTTCAAAAAGAGTTCATTTTTTCTTCCTCTTATTCTAAACATGGCATCAGGCTTGTTAGCTCTCTCTGAGTTTAGTTTTTATATTTACTTCTTCTCCAGCATCCGTCTGGATGAGAAGGGAGGAGGTGACTGAGGGAGGAAGATGAGCACTCTTCTTCCTCTTCCTCTCCCTCCTTCTCCTCCTCCTCCTCCACAATAATAATCAGTATGGAGTCCTATTTTAACCTCCTTTCCTTTCCTTCCACTTGTCTCCTCACAGAAACCTGCTGAAGTTCAGACTCACGTCTTCAGGTTGATGGTCCAGAAGAGATGAGAGAAGAAGTGCTGACCTCATATCTCAGTAAGGAATAAAGTACCTTTACTCCTGGTCTTCATGACACTTTACAGTATTTACACTTTAAAAGACTGAGAGGGAAATATTTATATATAGTATAGTACAGTAACGTTAGAATAGTTCCTCCAAAGAAATAACTAACAAAGTCCATTAGGAGGCTCTTCTGGAGCTTTCAGTCCTATTAAATGATCTTCCTCAACAGAATTGTAGATATTTAGGTTTTCACTTCAGGTTGTGAAATAGTCACAAAATACTGGTTTCATCTACGCAAATTGTCGTACAGAACAACTTTTCTACTTCACTGTCAGTAATTTGTGAACATTTTACTGTTCTAATTCAATAAACTAACATAAGTTTATTTTTACTGAAATAACAATAAAACATCAGTAAAATCCTTTAAAACTGATCTGAAAACATCAAAGTACTGCAGACGCTCTTCTTCACCAGTACTTTTGTGTACACATGTTCCTTCTCATTTTACTCATAAAGGAACCTCGTGTTCAGGAGCCACTCTCTTGTTTATGAGTTTATAATAATGTTGACAGAATGTGAGTCTATATGAATCCAAACATCTGGATGTGGTGCAGCAGTAAACTGACAGAAGGTGCTACTGTACAGCTCCACTTATTAGCTCTGGTGTCGGAGACTTGGATCGAGTTACTCGACCGCACAGTAAAAAGAGAGCGAGGCTTCTGGGCTGAAAAGCTGGTGGCAGACGGCGGTCTGGTGGCGTCTAAAAAACAAGACATACGAGATTCTGATGATGACGTTCGTCACCTCAGAAACAAAGATCCACCAAACTCCTCCTGAAGCACCAGCAGACCTCTGAGGATCTTAATAACTTCTTTATATAAAACTAAAATCTGAATCCACAAACATCCAGATTGTTTAAAGCTTCTGACTTTGGGAACAATTGGATTAACTGAGTTCATTAATGCAGAAAAGTCTGAACATCTTGAGATGTTGTACATTTCATATTTAATAATTCGTTAATAACGTACAAAATGTGGTGAATGACATTTATTACTGATTAAGATTCATCTTCAAAGCAAATCTTTGGACTTTTCTGACAGTTTTTAGCCACGTTTAGTCAACTTTCATTGATCGATGTCTAAACCTGGACCACCATGAGTCTCTCTGGTTAATTAGGACCAAACTAAACCTGATGATGGACTGAGACACCTGGTGCTATTGGAACTGGATCGGTACTAAAACCAGATCACTTGTTCCTCGACACAAAGGTCTTAAAATGGTTTAATAAAGGTCACATATAGCTCATAATCTATCAACATGAATATGTCATTTTCTCACCAACCATTGCTGCTGCCTCAGTAAGTTTACTTTGGGTTACTGTAGTAAAATAAAATGCACATACATACACACACATCTTCAATAGGTTTACTGACTCAGTGTCCGAGTCTTTAACGTGTTTAAAGTTTGACCTTGTTGTACAAAATGTGAATATGATCTTCAAAACTACATGACAATCAATAAAGAACTACAGTAACAGTGTACAACAGACTGCATTTTAGTTTGGGTACATAAATAATATATACAGTATGTGGGACAGACTAAAGGGGGACGAACTAATACCAGACGTCCTGTAGACCTTGTGGTTGATGGTCAGCACCTGAAACCAAAGTGAACTCTTCTCTGCAGGTTTGTGACATTTCCTGCTCACCACCTGTAAAACTAACAGAAACTAGAGCCCTTTGATGGGGGGGGGGCATATGATCCCAGTTGGGTTACTTTGGTGTTTCCTGTCTGTCTCTGCTCTCATCTATCACATGATAATCAGAAACACATCCTCCATGTTGGAGGTCTTTGTGGATCCAGTTTAGACTGAAGACCCTCATGTTGTAAATCCTCTTCGTCTCTGAAGTGGTTGGCTGGCTTTTATTTAATAAAAAACACATCTATAAACTCAACAACATGTCCATGAATAGGGGGAAACCAGAAATGTGTTTGTTGTCGCTTCATTGTCATCAGACCTGGAGAAGAGGAGGAGGAGGAAGGGGAGGAATAGGAAGAGGAGGAGGAAGAGGGAGAGGAGGGGGAGGGGTTAACCTTCAGGGGATGAAGGTGATACAACATCACTCTTCGTTTCAGGTAGTAAGTAGAACAATTAGTTCGAAAATACTCTTGTGAAATACAAGTACTTAAAATGTGTACTTTAGTACTTGAGCTGGATTATTGATGTGTTTCTGTCGACACAGTTCCACTTGTTGATCTCCTTTTGTTTAAGTGTATCTGACATGTTGAAAGTACCGACTCCTTCATACCATTCACTCCAGAGTAGAACTAAATGAAACTCGGCCGCTTGCGTTTCTTTTCCCATATTTGGGCGTCTCCATGGAAACAGAGCTTTGTTGACGGGGCGTGTTGACAGGAGGCCTCTGCAGCCAAATGCAGAGAAATCCCCACAACTCCTCATGAGGGCAATGCATGCTGGGAAAATCCTGCAATGAAGCAGAGAATAAGAGACTTTGCCTCGTCCTCACTTTGTGTTGTCAAGATTCACTGTTCAGAATATCATCATCTGGTGCTTTTCTACACTTTTAAGAGGGAAACCTTCGAGTTTGCATTTCATACTTGACAAGATAAATGTTTGATACAAATATTAAAGACACAGCCCAGTCTCCAGGAAATATTGTTTCTACTAAACACAGATATGTTGAATGTTTTTTTTTTTTGCATTCAGTCAGAGTGAATGTAGTCTAATGAGTGATCGTCATTAAAGGTCATGTGTATAATAACGAGTAAAACTAGCAAGTAACGTGACTTAAGGGCGTTAATTTGCTCTTGTTACAATGTTACATTATTGTTATTTGTTACGTCGTTGCGTTACATCGTTGCGATCTCCATATGTCGTTACATTACGATGTTACTATCATTATAACATAAACCATGATCCACGATCTTTTTTCTAACCTTAACCGAGGAGTTTGTTGCCTAAACCTAACTGATTGTTTTTAGGGGTCTTTCCTTTTTTCATTCTCTCTGTTTATTTCTTCTGTTTTCATCAGTTGCTTCCTCCTCTCCTTGTTTCCTTCTTCTCTTCCTTATTTCTTTTCATTCCATACATTAATCGTGTCTTTCAGGTGTCAGTGATGGAGGATCAACCTGTAATGAGCTGCAGGATGTTCTGCTTTCACTGAGCACTGATGGACTGCAGGTAGCAGCTCAGGTGGATGTTCATACACAGAAAGAATTAGTCTCATTTCCTTCTTTATTGGTAATGGAAGTTCTGTGCCTCAAAGACCAGAGCTTAGTGAAGATTTAATGATTCACTGTCCTCCTTTTTCTCCTCTCTGTCAGCCAGGAGATCCAACTGGATAAGAATCACTATTATTGATGATCGCTCGCCGTTTTGATTTTAAATTACGGATCAACTGAAGCTCTGAGAGGAAGCGTTTAAACTTTAACAATGAGTCAGAACTATGCTGATATTTCAACATGTTCTGCTCTCTTCTGGTTTCAGTCTCTCCACCACATGTTGAACCTGGTTTATGAGTAAGATATCAGCTCGTATTAATCTGTACTGCAGACGTTTAATTAGAGAAGTTTGGTTTAAGTTGTAAAAGTGAACACAATAATCATTATCTGGAGATATCAAGTATTTTCCCATGAATATCTGATGCAAACATCTCTAGCGTCGGCAAAATTATTATTATTATTAAAAATAAGGTTTTAATCATGAAGGTTTTGTCTGTTTTTGGATATGAACAAATATCTCAACACCAACCTTTTCTAGAAGGTGTTTGAAGGAATGAAAAATGGAGTCTTTAGGTTGGATGAGTTGAGTTTTAAACTCTAGTGTACTCTTGATGGTGTACCAACCTTTTGACTTTATGGAACCGTAAGTATTAAAAAGGACATCTTTATCTGCCGATATCTAAAACCGTTGTGGATTCTTGTAGTTTTCCACTTGACAACAGAACCAGTGTGGATGCTAACGAACAGCATGCTAACATAAAAAGTTCCCATTGTTCGTCTCCTCTGATCCTTCGGACATGCAGATATTATTTCGTTCCAGCTCCAGGACAGTAAATGTGTCCGAGTGTGTTCAGACTGAAGCTATTTATTATAAGGGAGTGATTTACTGAACCAAACTCCTCTGATACTTCCTTCATTTGACTTTCAGCAGCAGATTCCAGATATTTCCCCACGTGTATTAATTTAACTGTCGTTATGTTGCATCTCTCCAGAAAAACAATATGGATTCTCACTCAGACCGACCGGAGGGACTTGGTGTCGGTTATCAGAGACACATGAAGAACCGATCCATGTGCATTACTTTTACATATTTATTTTGTGTTTCTTCTTCACATGGGTCAGTGCTGTTTGCAGAAAATGAAGTGAAGGTGGTGTCAGGGCCGTTGTGATTATAATGATAATACCATGCTGTAATAGATACGTGAGAGTAGTTACACACTGCCTTGTTGTGACTCTGGTGGTTGTAAATTGTTTTAAAATGTCGTGAGGAAGGTCAGTGAAGAGGAAGGAAGCTTGGTCATTGGCTCTCCATCTGTCTAAGGAGTCATTAGGTAACGAGTGGAGGGCACTGATAGTTCAAACAGACGCTAACCTGCTGCCTCCTAAAGGTATTAGTATACAGTAAGTTCCCCTCATCAGACCTAGCTTAAAGGATATTTACACACTTTTATTATCCTCGTATTTTAGCCCAATATCTGTAATAATGATGTCACTTATAAAGATCTGGGGATGTGAAGAAATTGCTAAAAATAAGCATTGTTTTCAGTTTTACCGGGACCACAACCTCCGGTTCTAAAGACTGCATTCTCTCTAGTGTCCACCAGGGGGTGACTCCTCTGGTTGTATAGAAGTCTATGAGAAAATGACTCTACTCCTCTCTTGATTTATTACCTCAGTAAACATTGTAAACATGAGTTTATGGTCTCAATCTCTAGTTTCAAGTCTTCTTCAATACGGCATGATGTTCATTTAGTACAATATGGTCCATTTAGAGTCAAACAGACCATAAAGCAGGGGATGCTTTAGGGCGGAGCTACACGGTGATTGACAGGTCTCTAATAGACCATAAAGCAGGGTATGCTTTAGGGCGGGGCTACACGGTGATTGACAGGTTTCTAATAGACCATAAAGCAGGGTATGCTTTCGGGCGGGGCTACACGGTGATTGACAGGTTTCTAATAGACCATAAGGCAGGGTATGCTTTCGGGCGGGGCTACACGGTGATTGACAGGTCTCTAATAGACCATAAAGCAGGGGATGCTTTAGGGCGGGGCTACACGATGATTGACAGGTCTCTAATAGACCATAAAGCAGGGTATGCTTTAGGGCGGGGCTACACGGTGATTGACAGGTCTCTACCAGAGACGGAAACGGCGTCTCTACGTCACTCCTCAGTCCTAATATGGTAATTTCCTGTTCACTGGTTGCAAAAAAACAAGATGGTCTCCATTTTGGAATACGGCGAAATCTCCAAACTCAATCTTCTTTTCTCAATCTTTGTTGTGGTTTTGTCTCGTCCTTGGGTTCTTTCCAAATGACATCTTTTTTTAATCTATAAATGATTCATTATTGCCAGCTTGTGTCGATTTTCCACGAGTCTGTTTCAGGTTGAGTCTTCTGGTCCCATGACCTGCTTCTAATTTAAATATTTTCATGTAATTATTGCTGAAACCTTCTCACACTAACGTACTCCTTTCCTATCTGCAGTAGATTTAGTTTATTGATCACCGAGTTTATCAGTAGTTTCCCACAGAGAAGAGAACCTCCCTAAAAAGTGCTGATGTCTGGTTTTCCTCACGGTCGCTCAGATGGAAAGATGCTTCCATCCAGCAGCCTGAAGCAGATGTGAAGCTGCTGTATTGATTACAGCCTCCATCTGTTGTGAGTTCTCTTTCTTTTTTCCCCTCTTTCTATTGTGAATTACTCCCTTTGTTGTGTGTTATTTTCCCATCATTCTCTGGTTTCCATGAGTCACTCAAAGCGCTGGAGTCTCGAGTACTTTTACAGACGGACTCCTTGTTTGTGGTTTTCTCATCAATAAATGGACGATTGTCTCCGAACATATTTTAATTTACAACAAGTTTCATGGTCACATTCAAGGAACAAACTGGACACCAGAGACAGGAAGTACTTATGTATTGTATATATTAGTGCTGGGCAAGTTAGTTAACACGTTATTATCGCGTTAACACATTCATTAACTAATGAAGTGCACGCAGTTTTTTATGTATTATTAAGCAGACATTTTTAACACAAGAACCGCAGCGAGCGGTGAACAGCTGTTTCTGTGGCGTATCTTCTTATCACCCTCTATGTACCAACGTACATTTATAACAAATACCACACATATTACGGTAATCAGCGTTGCATATCTGTCTGACCTAAATACCAACAAAAGCAAAAAATAAATGATTCATTTAAATGATTGTTTTAGAGTTTTTAAAGTGTTTTGTTTGTAATATGTATAATAAGCATCATTTAGTATCACTACTGAGAATTTAACAAACATAAAAACATGACCTAGATAGGTTTCAGTTCTCAAGGTGTATATTTAAATATCATCTCTTACACATGAAGATAAAGTTGTGAACACCGGCTGAATATCTATGATCAGAATCATTATAACTGTGTTATAACTGCTACTGTGTAAAGAGAATACTGCTGCTAACAAGAACCTGATGTGTTTAAAGTGTTTAAACCAAATGTTATTGACCTTTAGTTCATATAGCAGTACTTTAAAATAAAAGTGAGCAATACACTACTTTTGAATGCATTATTGAACTTTGTGCATAACAATGAGATGAATCTGTCACGGGGCATGATGGAGGACTCAAACGCAGACCAGACCAGAAGTAGAGTGAAGCGGGAATTTAATGAACACTAAAATCAGAACATAAAACTTACAGGAACACAGTGAATCCACGGACGAGACAAGAGACGAGGGCAAAATCCAGCAGAGCCAAATGGGCGGGTAGACATGACAATGATCTGCAGTGAGTGACTGAGAGGCAGGAGTTTATAAAGTGGCTGATAGAGGCAGGTGAGGGGAGTTGCGCTGATGAGGAGGGAGGCAGACTGGTTGAATGAGTTGATAGGTGAGTGAGAAATAAAAAGACAGGAGAGAAGGGCAGAACTGTGACATAATCGCAGAAAAATCATGCGATTAATCGCGACTCAAAATTGTAATCGTTGCCCAGCACTAATATATATATATATATATATATATATATATATATATATATATACAGTATATACATATATATATATATAGATGTATGTATATACATATATACATATATATATTGTATATGTACTTTAGTACAGTTAAGAACTTCTAGTATTTCTAAAGTTGGAAATTGTACTTTTCTACATTTATCTGACAGCTGGAGTTACTGATCACTTTAGATCAATATTAACATTTGATCAACTTCTAAAACATGTGTTTACAGACTGAACAGATAAAACATTACTGAATACATCATGAAGGAAAATACAATTATAAAATATACTATACTGGGCCACTCGGCTGATTTAATGAATACTTTTACTTTTGATACCTGAAGTATACTTTTCTACTGATTAGGTATGTATTGATTATTTTAATTATCGATTAATCTGCAGATTATTTTCTTAATTTATCATTTGGTCTAAAGAAAAGAAAACTAGGGATACGAGTTTCTTTATTTTCTGATACTTTGATTAGAGTACTTTTTGTTTTTAATTTCACTTTCCTTCACATTTGGTGGAGAAATGATCGAATAGTTTCATATTCATCTCTTAATAATTACACGAATCATCTCATGGATATATTAATTATTACAATTACATTAATAAACAACAAGCAAAGTAAACCGGTATGAAAACACAGGAAGTGGAACAAATAATTAAATAAGTGATATCGATTTTATGTTAACACGTATTTTACAATCCTAGAAATATATCAATATACATATGAAAATACATGTAGCCGACACTGAAATATACACACAGTATTTATAATATTACTTATAATAATAGTGTTTTTCCCACACAGAATAATGTTGCACTCTTTTTGGATCATAGAAGACATTTTTCTGAACGTTCGTTCATCTGAAACATGAAACATGATTTAATAAAAGATTTAACATTTTTAAAAGTGTGTCTTTGGACTCGTTAATGTGAGACTTCAGTTGACTGTTTATCTTGAGTGTCAGACGGTTCAAACCCTCTGTGGTTCCCTCTGACCACAGATGAGACTGAGACTCTGGATCCCAGTGTGGGTGTCAGATGACGGTCCTGGGTGGAGGGTTGGGGGGTTTTCTTTGGGGTTTTGGTTGGTGGATGTGTTGGGGCGTCGGAGCTCTGCCAGCTGATGAAAAAAACCAACGTCTACTTTAAGTTTCAGCATTTTCTCATAATGACATTGTGTTGCTGTGTGGAGCTGGAGGGTGGGGGTGGTTGTCCTGCAGGATTTGGCTCCGCGGCTGTGAAAGTCCTGGTTCCAGTGGACCTTTGGCAGTCCTCTCTGAAGCTCTCAATCCAAAGTCACGGAGACATGCTAAAAATAAAAGAGTGTGGCCTTTAATGGCAGCATGTAAAAATGTGCTGTGTGTTAACAGCTTCACTGAGGCAAACCAGCAGACATGTTTTAGTGGCCTCAAAACAAATTGAGATGGCAAATGACTTAGGAGGGTGGAGTTCTTCATGTCTTTGTGTTTAATCAAGAGGGAGACGCCCCAAAAAACACAAAACACAACCCAAACACTGAGGAATAAAATAAGAGCCCCAGTGAACACACGCACACACACACACATATATATATATATACATATACATATATACATATATATATATATATACATACATATACATATATACATATATATATATATATATATATACATATATACATATATATATATATATATACATATACATATATACATATATATATATATATATA
>NW_022281236.1:0-12239 GCF_004355925.1 Anarrhichthys ocellatus | reverse complement strand
GTTAGAATTATTTTCAGCTTGTTGTTCTTTATTTCTCCGATGCTAACATGTAAACAGTTGTTGGCCATAAAAGAAGGTTAAAGTGATTAGATAATTTAAAAAAAAAAATGAAAATAAGATCAAATAAATGTATTAGTGAGCAGTTCAAAAGATGGGAACGTTTAAAAAGTGTGTTCCTTTTGACGATTTCTAGGGTTTTCTGTAGGACGCAAACTTTTTAAGAACTGGTCAAAGTAGCCTTCAGTGACAAAACCCTCCTCAGAAGTGAGGTCATCGAATGGGCTTTACAGTGGAGGGAACTCAGACTGCACCATGTTAAAGTGCAGAGGGGAGGAGGCTGGATAAATGAACAGGCACGCCTGGCAGCCTGAAAACCGCTTGGTTTTTGGTTTTTTACACATTAATAGCATTTTTATTATTATTTTATTTTTATTTTATCAGCCTGCGATAGTCTGGCGACCTGTCCAGGATGTACCCTGAACAGGATAATGGTTGGATGGAATAGCATTTTTCAGATTGAACCAGTGTGAAAATGTTCCAATCTGAAACAAGTGATCCTTCAGTTCATATACATTTTCTCATATTTGGTGCTGAGCAGTGTGGGGGGTGAGGGGGTTCAGGGTCACACCTCAACTACAACCAAGCAAATGTTCAAGCCACCCCGACCGCATCCTCTCCGGACAGTCTGTGGCACGCGGACGATTCTTGGCCCAGACGTGTTTTGATTCCAGTCCCGTTGGATCGGGTCTGAGTCTGCCAGCTCAGTAATGTGCAGACGGGCTGAAATATGCTGTGAACACATATGTGTTTTCGAGAGCTCTGCGGCAGCTCCTCGTCCCAACGCTGACCGTTAAACATGGTCCAATCCAATCGTGGGCGCTGGCTACTGTAACCTTGGGTGGACCACAATCTGCTGTGGCTGCCCGGCTCCCAGCATGCCTCGCTGCCAGAGATAATCTGGGCCGCCAGACAAGAGGGGATTCCAACTCTCTCTCTCTTCCTCAGTTGCCCTCCGTTCTCTCTCTCTCTCTCCCTCTCTGTGTCCATCTGTGTCTCTCTCCCAGTGAGCGGATTAGATGAGGTGCTGGTTGGAAGCAGTGCATCAGTCAGGCTTCATTAGTATGAATTTATTCATGCCCATATGTATCCCCCCTTTTTCTCTTCAAATCCCCCACTTTCTCTTCTCTCCGTAGTTCCTCCAATCCTACCTTCTCTTCTCCTCATTTATTCTTTTCTGTCTGATCTGAGATCATTCCACCCCATCCATACCTGCCGTCCATCTCCTCAGCCGTCCATCACTCAGTGGCTCGTCTTGTCTCTCCGAGAAGCTTTGGCTTGTTTCTCCGGAGTGATTTTTTCCAGAATTTGAAAGGTTTCACTTCAAAAAGCAGAGTATCCGCTCAGGCAGCGAGGAAAAAAAAACAAGTCATATTTGGACACACAGATGACTGCTCTTTGTTTTACATGTTTCCAAGGAAGGCAATCAGATGTGTAGTGAGGTGGGATTCGAATGGCATTTGAATACCAGTAGCCCGCTCATTTTCCTATGTGTAGAGATATCCATTTTACTGACAGAGGGCTATCCAGCCAATAAGAGATTATAACAAAAATTACGTTATTTTTGAGTAATAAAAAGTAATAGCCTTTTTCTGTTTATGTTACATTATTAGAGATCTAATCCCAGTTCAAGACAGACCGATGAAGATATGGTCTGTCTGATCTAGTCACATGCAAACTGCAATGTGTTCTGTGTTCTTTTACAAGATGCTCCAAAACCTGAACTTGCATATTGGTCAATACAGAGTACCGATCCAAAACCGCTGTGTTAAAAAAATATATACAGTATATATCATTTGTTACAGTTATATATATTACTAATCCTCATCATTGTTCATGGCCAGACTCAGTTAAACCCTTTGTTAAACATGAACAAATTGATAAAGAGCATGAATGCCATAGAACTTTCTTTTATTATCATATTTTCCAGTGTAAAATATTGCCAAATTGCTTACATTTTGCTAATGTTATACTCTCAGCTAGCACCTGCTAATTGGTAATGCGAATGTGCAACTCTCAACAGAGATGAGAAAGAAGCGAGATGGCTCACTCCTCAGTTACTTACATCATGGATTTCGGACACAGCGACACAGTTTTCTTCTGGAGCTGATGATGGGAGGAGCTAAGGAGTTCTACCTTGTTTTTTCTCTGTTGAGAGTTGCACGTGTGCAGTACCAATTGGGCAGGACGAATGGATCGGGTAGAAAGTGACAGGTGTTGCTGTTGTTCCTTTGTATTAACACATTCTCACAGCAATGCGTCAAATAACGCAGCTTGTTCAGTGGCATTAAGCTGCTATGATGCTCTACCTACCACTCCAGCGTTGCCTCAGTGACATTGTGTAAAAATACGCCAGCTATATTCATAGCATCCTTTCACAATATACTTCTGTCTTCACAGGAGGTTAAGGCAACAAAACAACTTAGTACTGTTTAGGAAAAGAGCGTGGTTAATGATAATTTCACTTTGTACGTGACTACCACACGTGAGTCAGGTGACTAAACAACTGACACAACAAAAAGATCAAGGTATTTTAGTTTTCCACGGGAAACGAGCAGCAGGACATTCAGCAGGACTCTTCTTCAAGAGACTTAAAGTCAACGTTGACTTATTTAAAGTTACAGTATGTGAGCACGTGAAGAAAGTACTTTACAAATGTACTCATTTTAACCCAAACCAAAATCTTTTACTAAACCTAACCAAGTACTTGCCGAAACCTTTAAGTGGCATTAAGGGGTTGTGACCAAGAGTCCACATGTGACGAGTTGAGAACGGGTTAGATATCCAAATATCGGTTGAGGAAAGCTGTGGGACAGTAGAGAGAGTTGTCCTCCAATCGGCAGATAGGTGGTTCGATCCTAGTCCGTGTCGATGTGTCCTTGGGCAAGACACCTAACCCCAAGTTGCTCCCAAACGATGTGCCATTTGGATGAATGTTGTGTGAATGCGATAGTCCTGATGCTCCTGCCATCAGTGGGTGAATGATGACATGTATTAAACTCTTAGGTGGTCAGAATACTAAAAAGGCGCAATACAAATACAAGTCCATTTATCATTTACATACCAATACCAGGTTGCAATGGAGTCTACTACAAAATACAATAACAGCTATATTCTTATTACAGCAAAAGACAGCATGAAGAAATACTGTGTACATGTTTCCTGGACATGTGCTGGTCCTGAAAAGTACCCAAGCCTGTCTTATTCTTTCCAATTATCTTCAAAGAAATATTAATAATGTTCTTCAGGCTTTTTTCTGTCCCCCACAAGTGTGTTATAATAGCAGCAGATCAAAGTAAAGGTCACAAGACTCTCAGTACAAGAGGGAGACTAAGAATAGGCTGGAGAACAGTTTGCAGAGAAAGAAGGTGCTCTTACTGCTGGTCCGGCTTTCATTTGAAATGATCGTCAAATCATTCGACAATACATATTAGATATGTATTTATTTTACTGGTAATGAACAAAATTAATTTCACATCACTTTAGAAAAGTGAGAAAAAGCTAACCATCATCTGTCTCTGTGCCCTGAAGGGGAACAAGACAACTGCCTTGTTTACTTCTGCCTCTGTCAGACCAGATGATGAAAAGTTAAAAATGAGTCGAAAAACGTCAGTTCAAAAAAATCTGAACGCAATAAAACAAGCAGGTATCAGATGAAGCATTTCAATGAAATGATGGAGTGCTGCATTATTATCGTTGGAAAAACAACCTGCACACAATAAGTTAGCGCAGGCCTGGGGCTCCTCCAGATGTCAGTGCGTATCATTGAGGCCAAACAGCTGGGCGTCCTCAGCAGTCAGCACCCATAACACTGCAGTGAATCATACTCAACAGCTCGAAAGTTTGAAATAAAGACACGTCTCCATCAAAGTGCTCGCATCATGGACACGCATGATATATTGGACGTGGTGTTTGATAGCGAAACAAACATGGATGTAATGACAAAACATTAAGAGTAATGTCAACCTTGATTTCACAATTCCATGATATAAAAAAACATGGCATCAGATCTTTATTGGCAGATCTTTGTTCGAGCAGGTGTTGAACAAGAATCTGTATTGTGTATGCTTGTTTGCTTCTGAGAGCCAAGTGTCTGACAAGAATGTTAATGTTATCAATATCAAAATTCTACATTTTGAAAATGAGTTCTTTCTAATATCTGCACATGGCAGCACAACAAAATAAAACAATCCTCCAAATGAAATGACCTGTTGGTAACAGTCCTTTAGAAAGATACTTTGAAGCGCTTCTATCAGCAGAATGACGTCATCTGTCTGAGTCTTCAAAATCATTGCTACAAATGTATCTGTTTATGATGAACACCTGGGAATCCCTGAAAAATCAAAAATCAAGCTGATCATTTTGTAATTATCTGTATTATAAAGTTATTTTACATTTGTACATATGTGGAGCAGCAAAAAAAGAACGTGTGCCTGTTCACTGTCAGTCAAATGTAGTTCTGCAAGCTATACGGTAAATATCACATCATACACATCAACAGGTCCACATGCACATTTTGATTCTAACATACATGAACATGAGATCTTTTTCTGTGTTTGTTTATGGGGATATCTCCCAGTTCTGGGCTCTTTGGGGAGCTCTCTCATAGAGCGCAGCCTTTTCCACCAAATCTGCTATAAATGGTCAATTTCTTGATGTCGGTGTCTATGACTGAACGTCCTGCATTCACATGTAAACCATGTGGAAGCGTCCAATATGGACATTATTCCAATATGAAAACAATGCCGAGGTCTACTGGGCTGGGCTGTATAGAAATATCAGTCCTTTTTTCATTGAAGCTGTCTTTTGTAATATAATTTACGTGACTATTACAAATGACTTTTGACATGCAAAAATAAATAAAAAAGATTTACATGTAAAAATGTGCACTTATTTCATCACAATAATTTATCTCTCAATGACTGATATTAAATTTAAAAATGTAATAAAAAATGGCTTCACATCATGCATCACTCGCTTTTTTAGAATGTGTATTAAGCATGTAGGATGAATTGTCTGTGCATGTTCAATACAGTGACTCAGAGAGATGGTTTATGCCTGACATCAACTGTATTTTACTATATACTTTATTTTCCTTTCTATTCTTAAAGGAATTACAAATTGAAATGATTCATTACAAGTTACGTTTGATCAACTTCAGTCTTAAAACACAATTTCAAATAATAAAATACAAATTAGGAATTACCAATTTCTAACCAATTTCAAATGTACTTCTTTTTTATACGTATTCAAGTTCAAATTAAAAACTTGACAAATTATGTTATATGAATTATGAATCATATCCAAGTGCCTTGCGCAAACTTCATCTTCACTATTTACCATTTGAGAGTGTAGGAGAACCATTTCTTCAGTCGTAGGATGCAGCTGCTGCTTTTTTTAATTAAGCATTGTGTGAAATGTGAAAATATCTTAATTGAGAAACGATTTCTACTGTCTCCATCTTCTCGCTGTTAGGTGGTGGAGAGTGAGGAAGAGGAGGAACAGACACAGACAGCGGAGGTGATCGATGAAGGTGGCCAGTTTGATGTCATCCCGCTGTACTCGGAGAGGGCCACCGTCTCCAACCTGGGCTCCCCCGGGACAGGTGGGGCCGCCTCCCTCACCGCTGGCCCTCCTAAAGCCATCCTACTGCTCCTTCTGCTTCTATCTGCCTCCCTCAGCTGGGGGTAGAACAAGATACAGAGAAGACACACACACACACACACACATACACACACACGCTCACATATGA
This sequence comes from Anarrhichthys ocellatus, assembly GCF_004355925.1. Classification (NCBI taxonomy): domain Eukaryota; kingdom Metazoa; phylum Chordata; class Actinopteri; order Perciformes; family Anarhichadidae; genus Anarrhichthys; species Anarrhichthys ocellatus. The sequence goes on along the minus strand of NW_022281236.1, from coordinate 6,430 downwards.
TGGACCTGCCAACAATCCTGGACTGATTGCTGTAAAATTATAGGAGACATAGTGGAGAAATGGACTTCACATTTTGTCAGTAGCATCCTCTTGATTCCTCACTTTTGTCCTTGCTTCGTTCTTTTCCTCCTTTGAAAATGGCACTTTGTTTAACGTGGTCTTACTGCAGCTGCAGTGGTGTATTAATATCCCGGGAGCACAAAAGGTCTAGTCGTGTTAGGTGTTCACATGCTGCCATCAGCCAATGAGCAGAATGTAGCTCTTCCTGTCAAAGGTCCAGAAATAAAATATGTTAATTAGAGTGGCTGGCTGGGTTGCTAGCAGACAAATATTAGGCAAGATGTGTGAGCAGAATAAATATATCGGCTCATCATATCGTACAGATAATAACGGCAAGCAGCTGAGTAGAAACGACTGCTTAGCTTGCACAGTTAATGTTTAACTTGTTAGCAAGAGGCTACAAATGTACCATGATGAAAGTAGCAAGCTAGCTAGGCTACATTTCCATTCATCAGGTGTGCCTTTAGCAGAGGAGATAACCATCGTAGAGCGCTTTCCTATTCATCCCATTCCCCATAGCACACAATGCACTTATCACATTACCGTAGCATACTTTACCATGCTAATAACTTGCCGTAATAACAAACATATCATGCCAGGCTGCAAGGGTGTTGCAAAACAAATATTAGCATTTTAGCACTCAAACACATCTACCACGATGTTGCATTCTGTTTGCAACATTATGGTAACTTTCTATGTAGTTCATCACTTGATGTCGGCTTATTTTATCGGAGCGGCTCTGTTAAAATGAAGAACATTCCCAAGCAGACTAGTTCTATATGTATCTACTTGCAACATAATTAAATTGCTGGCGATGCAGAAACATACTCCAAACTCTTCCTTTTGGCTTCCTGAAATGTGACAATAAGCAAATCTAAAAAGGTTAGTACGTGTTACGTTGGCAAAGAAAAAAAGGTTTTAGCATGCTAAAGAACTTAGCTGGTTAAGTTGTCAACGACGAACAAAAATATATAGCTACTCCAAAATCCAGCAATCTACTTTTTTATCGGGAACACAGTCAAAGTAATGAACACCCATCAACCAAAAGTCTGCTAACTAGCTATCATTGGCAGCTACGCAAAAATTGCAAAAAGTCCTTCATTTGGCCAATGGCCCATCTTAATTTTATGGTCGTTTTAATTTAAAAATGACAGAAAAAAACATATAGATGGTGCATTTTTTGTAGTCAAATCAGACGATGGGCCAAACAGGGCAAACAAAGGATCTGAGTGGGAGCGTAGCAAAGTGGCTGCTTGGATGTGAACACCTCACACATACACAAATGCCAGTCGGCTGCAGTCGGACCTTGTTGTTGTTATTTGTTATTATTTTTGAACTCTTTGATGGATGATGATTTGTCCCACTGGTTGCGATTTACCTGTCCAAGGGTCACCCTAACAATGACTGAAGGGGGGAAGGGGGCCCTGATATATGATGCATCAGTCTGACTTTATCATGGTAATGGATGGAGGGATCCTCCCCCCTTTCTGCCGCCCCTCGTCCACAGCGAATAATAAATCACACACTTGTCTCTCACTGTTTAATGACCATCAAGTGCCAAGTGTGTGACGTGCGTGTTTTTGCGTGCAGGGATCAGGCAGAGAGATCGCAAAGAAAATTGGGTGAAGCTTTTTGTCATAATTGAGTCTTGCACTTTGTCATTCCCACCCATGTCAGCATAGCCACGCATATAGACTAACACATATACACATACGGCCCGCCATGTATTGAGCCAATGCGGCTCTTTCTTGCTTTATTGCTCCATCTCCGTCCCTATCTCCCCTCCCCGGTGACTCAGGACCGGGACCCGGGCTGCCACGGGCACCGATATGAATAAAGCCTTCATAATAAAAACAATACACCAGAAACAATATGAGCTCTAAAACGGCAGAACAAATCAAATAGCTCCCCAGCAGGCAACAAAACCACTCGCTATACTTCTGACACCGACACAGCGTCAGAATGAAGCGAGTTAGAAGAAGGAGTAGGGGAGAGAGATTTATGGAGGAGAAATTTGGAAAAAAAAATAAGGCCAAGTCCCTGTGTGGTCTTTGTGCGTTTGATGTTTTACTTGCTTTTAGTTGGGAGGCTGGTAATCAGTCCCTGACAACATCTCTTTATCATCTGACAGGCTCCTGGAGGGAGGAGAGAGAGTGTGTGTGTGTGAGTGTGTGTGTGTGTGTGTGTGTGTGTGTGTGTGTGTGTGTGTGTGTGTATCAGGCAATGATAGAAATAGTGTGCTATAGCGAGAACTGAAAAGACCCTGGAGCACAGACATAGCAGAGAGAATCGCCTGCTCTTGATTTTCTATGTCTTATCAATCTTTTGCTGACAATATTATTTTTTTTTCCCCTTTTCCTATTTCTTGGAACGTGTAAAATCAAATTCCATCTGCAGGGGCGCCAGCGAAGGTGGAGAGCAAGGAGACAGAAGAGGGGAAAAAGATGAGAGGAAAGGGGATTGGAAAGAAAGCAAGAGAAAAAAGAAAGAGAGGAGAACAGAGGGAAACAAGAGAAGGAAAAGGAAGGAGATGATAGGAGACAAAAGGAGGAAACAAATAGGCATTAAGGACAAAAAAGTAGAAAATAGACCAATAAGAATGCAACAAGAGAAAAGGATAAAAGTAAAGGAAGAAAAAGCAGACAGGAAACTGAAGAGAGGAAGATACAAAACAGTGGAAGAAGGAAAGTAGGAGAGGAGGAGAAAAGAAAAGAGCGGGGAAAGAAAGAAGAACGTAAAAAAAGGGAAGAGATACTGAATAAAGCAGCAGAGGAAGAGAAGAAAAGAGAGTAGGAATAGAAAAAAGAAGGGAGGAGGAGAGGGAGGAAAGCAGAGACAGAAGAGACGCAGACACAAAGATGAGACAGAGGAAACAGACATTTAAAACAGCAATAATGGAAGGACACAAAGAGGAAGTGGGGAATGAAAGGAGGTAAAGGGAAAGGATGAAAGACGGAAAAAAGAAAAGCAGAGAGAAGGACAAGTAAAAGCACATGAAGGACAAAAATAAAAGAGAGGAAGAGGTTTGTGCTTTTGTGGAGCCACAGAAGAAATAAACTGCAGAGGGAATGAAAGGATGAGGGGAGAGATAGAGCGATAGAGAGAGGGGTGACGGCTCTGCAGTGTACTTTGACCTCTCTTTCTCTTTGTGTGCAACTGCTGAGAAACACACACACACACACAATCTCCAAGGCCTCTCTGTGTGAACACACCCCTCAGACAAAGCGCCTGTCCATCAAGTGAAACAGCGATAAGAAATGGAGAAAAGCTCCGTCGGCTCACCTGAGATACTTCTTTAAACATTCAGCGGGCTGAAGAGTAAATACTCCGACAGCAATCAGCCACTTCAATCCGACAGATGACACTGATTACAATCAAACATTCGTTCATAGTAATGGCTGCAAATGTTGACATTAAATGTTTTCATTAGGCTTCATCAGAGAGCTCATGAAACACACTGTGCACCTTAACACATAAAGTCAAAGAGGATGAAGTGGAATTCTATATTTTTCTGACGGTCATCAAATCCCATGTGTACACCCAAACCAACACTGAAGGCCTTTCTCCTCTCCCAGTTTGTACATCCTTGATTCCTTTCCTCGCCTCTTGTCCTTGCGTCTCAGTCCCGCCCACGGGAGTTGTGAGCGCAGGAGGCGAGGAAGGGACACCAGGGGGAGGGGAGTCAAGGCGTTTAACAAATGAGACATCCGTGCTTTGGAGCCGTCGTTTTAAAGCGACGTCAGCTGCCCATTATCAGATGAGCATAACAGCGTTCGTGACAACTTGTATATTTTGTGTTTATTGAATTTACAATGTGGCATAATGTGACAAGAATGTTCAGATGTAGTACATTTGAATTCAACACACACACACACACACATAGTGCTGAATTCAAGACAATGTTGTTATTGATATAATAGTTTGCCGTTAGCAGCTGTTTGCACTTGTAAACATGAAGTCACAATTAAAGCAGCTGAAGTGGATGAAGCCCATGTTCCAGATAAAAATATAAGTAATGTCAAAGTGAAATGTCATCAAGGACTGCGGTGAGAACAGCACCCGTCACACAGGAAGTGCACACAGCGGCATGCTGGCAGTTTAAAATGGGCTACAGAGCACGTTGGTGCCGTTGTCCTGTTCTGTGAGCTACACAAACTGTAAAGGGCAGAAGGTTTGAATGCCTTCTCACTTGACTTCTCCATTGTTTCCTTCTCCATCCTCCCTTTCGAACCTGTTGTAGAATTTGACACGCCCACTCATGACGTCACGGTTCGCACTTCTGTTCCAGGAAAAGCTGCTGATTCGGGTTTCGAACCGTTTTATTGTCGGTCGGAATGCTCCGAATGGTTCAATAGGTGTGCGAATTGGAGCAGAACCCGTTCCATGTTGATGGGGAAGAAGTAACGCTGTAATTTATAGAAAGGACTTTGCCAGTTCAACATTTTCCCACAGCAGATTTCCCTTTTCTGTCTCAGTCCCACCTGGATTGATTATTATGACTGTTATTATACATTATTATATACAACTATTATGGTGGTCTAAAATACCCAAATTTGAAACAGATTTTGTAAGAATAGCTTTCTTCTTTTCAATTAACTGCTGTATTGTTAGAAATTTGAAATCTGAGAGAGAAAAAAATGAATCATATAAGGTCACTAATTTCTACAAAGATATCTGCATATCAATGCAGAATCTGATGGAAAGGGGACAAGATTTTGTTTTTGGAAATGGTTTCGATTTGTCGTCCGTTTGTAGTCCGAGTAGTATTGACCAATCATGTTTCAGTTTACTTTGGTTGCTGCAAAGAAACCGTGTGGAGAGCAAAAGAGGCGGAACGCATTGAGGGAAGTGCAATCTCAGAACCCATCGCCAATCATCTGTCTGCGATTAAGCTTTTTATTCATTTCAATAAACAGATATCTGCATATGAATGAATCGTTCTCTCAATTCCAACTCCATGGAAAACTCCATCACAAAAGGCTTGCTGAGATTTCCACTGGTGCAGCTTGTTGGAGGTCGCACACAGCCGGAGAGTGAGCTCAGTCTGAGGATTCTCTTTGATGTTGGATCACACCAGTGAGTCTAAACAGGGTTATTACAACCGGGAAAGAGCAGTGATCTGGGCTTAGGACGAGTCACAAATGACGCTTTGATGCTAGAGAGTGCTTGAAACAAGTCGGCTTGCATTGGCTGATTGAACCACTTCTGAGGTGGATTCCGGTCCAACAGTCTGAAGACACTGGAACGCATCTACAGAGCTCTCTGTCTGTAACAGCGAGGGAGATTCTCTTAAATAGCTCAAAAGGTGATGAGCAGTTTCCTCTGACCTCAGGATCACTTCCCTCCATCCATCCTCCCCTGCATTACATAGAAGTAGATAGCCAGGCCCCCCCCTCCCCCCAATAGTGGGGGTTAATTGAGATCAGCATGGGAGGGCGGGTGTGTGATTGGCGTGGCCAGGGCGGCAGACTTTTACCCAGGAGCCGTTGTTCGTTTTAATTGTTGTCTCTGCTGTTTGTTGTCAGGCCGACACCCGGTGGCAGGACAACAAGAGGGATGGACGGAGGGAGGAAGAGAGACAGCGGAGGGGAGGGAGGGAGGGAGGAAGTGGACACCGGTGATTTACATTAATATGTACTGAAATAAACAAGCAGGGAAGCCATGCGTTAAATCAACTCAGAGAGAGAGAGAGAAAGAAATAAAGCCTCCAGGGTGACAGAGGAATAGAGGAGGAGGATGTGTGTGTGTGTGTGTGTGCGCGCGCACGCACGCACGCTCGGAAAGAAGCATTCGTTTTATTGTTCTATTAGCGCGACGTAGATTTACGTGCACGAAAAGTGCACGCACACGCTCTCTCTCACACACACAGACACCATGTCAGATTTGAGTGTCTCGTGTGTCTGCTTTCTCTCTCTCCAGTATTTTAGTATTCTAATCCATCAGTGGCCCGACATGGGGATGCTCTCTCTCTCTCTCTCTCTCTCTCTCTCTCTCTCTCTCTCTCTCTCCATGCTGCTGCGCGTACACGGCATCCAAACGGGAGATAAAGGCAGAGCAAAGGGGGGGGGGACAAACTCCACAGCGGGGAGAGCTTTATCCAGAGAGAGATAAAGCGTGCGAAATAAAGGAGAGATACAGAAGAAGTTGAGGAGATGGAAAGGGGTTGGGGGGGTAAAGGAGGAAGGAGCAGAAGAAGAAAATTAAGAGGAAAGGGGGGTGTGAGTGGGAAAAACAGGGAAGGAGAGGGAAATGAAGGCAGAGAGGAGAGAAGGATGAGGGGTTGGTGGCACAGGGCGAAGGAGCAAGAGAGAGAGAGGCATGACTGTGTGTGTGTGTGTGTGTGTGTGTGTGTGTGTGTGTGTGTGTGTGT